>NC_073692.1:429822905-429825773 GCF_029784155.1 Uranotaenia lowii
TGCGCGAACAAAACGATCGCTGGCGAAAACAGCAACTAAAACAAACAAAAAACATCTCTACCCAAGCTGGGTCGAGTAAATGCCCTGAATCTGTACAGGCATATAGCGGGTTGTCTGCACGAGTCTGCACAAAAAAAAATCGACCCGGACAGTGCCATACTGCTGCCAGAATTCAAAGTTCTTCGAAATAACTACACTCTATCCACTCTGTCCAGAATTCCGATTTGAAATTCAGATTCGAAATTCAGACTCAAAATTAGAAATTCAGAATTGAAAATCCAAAATTAAAAATTCAAAATTCAAAATTCAAAATTCAAAACTCAAAATTCAAAATTCAAAATTCAAAATTCAAAATTCAAATTCAAAATTCAAAATTCACAATTCAAAATTCAAAATTCAAAATTCAAAATTCAAAATTCAAAATTCAAAATTCAAAATTCAAAATTCAAAATTCAAAATTCAAAATTCAAATCAAATTCAAAATTCAAAATTCACAAATTCAAATTCAAAATCAAAATTCAAAATTCAAAATTCAAAATTCAAAATTCAAAATTCAAAATTCAAAATTCAAACATTCAAATTCAAAATATTCAAAATTCAAAATTCAAATTCAAAATTCAAAATTCAAATTTCAAAATTCAAAATTCAAATTCAAAATTCAAAATTCAAAATTCAAAATTCAAAATTCAAAATTCAAAATTCCAAAATTCAAATCAAAATTCAAAATTCAAAATTCAAATTCAAATTCAAAATTCAAAATTCAAAATTCAAAATTCAAAATTCAAAATTCAAAATTCAAAATTCAAAATTCAAAATTCAAAATTCAAAATTCAAATCAAATTCAAAATTCAAAATTCAAAATTCAAAATTCAAATCAATTCAAAATTCAAAATTCAAATTCAAAATTCAAATCAAAATCAAATTCAAAATCAAAATCAAAAATTCAAATCAAAATTCAAATTCAAAATTCAAAATTCAAAATTCAAAATTCAAAATTCAAATTCAAATTCAAAATCAAAATTCAAAATTCAAAATTCAAAATTCAAAATTCAAAATTCAAAATTCAAATTCAAAATTCAAAATTCAAAATTCAATTCAAATTCAAAATTCAAAATTCAAATTCAAAATTCAAAATTCAAAATTCAAATCAATCAAAATTCAAAATTCAAATTCAAATTCAAAATTCAAATTCAAAATTCAAATTCAAAATTCAAATTCAAAATTCAAAATTCAAAATTCAAAATCAAATTCAAAATTCAAAATTCAAAATTCAAAATTCAAATATTCAAAATTCAAAATTCAAAATTCAAAATTCAAAATTCAAAATTCAAAATTCAAAATTCAAAATTCAAAATTCAAATTCAAAATTCAAATTCAAAATTCAAATTCAAAATTCAAAATTCAAATTCAAAATTCAAAATTCAAATTCAACAATTCAAAATTCAAAATTCAAAATTCAAAATTCAATTCAAAATTCAAAATTCAAATTCAAAATTCAAAATTCAACATTCAAAATTCAAAATTCAAAATTCAAAATTCAAAATTCAAAATTCAAAATTCAAAATTCAAAATTCAAAATTCAAAATTCAAAATTCAAAATTCAAAATTCAAAATCAAAATTCAAAATTCAAAATTCAAAATTCAAAATTCACAATTCCAATTCAAAATTCAAAATTCAAAATTCAAAATTCAAAATTCAAAATTCAAAATTCAAAATTCAAATTCAAAATTCAAAATTCAAAATCAAAATTCAAAATTCAAAATTCAAAATCAAATTCAAATTCCAAAATTCCAAAATTCAAAATTCAAAATTCAAAATTCAAAATTCAAAATTCAAAATCAATTCAAAATCAAATTCAAAATTCAAAATTCAAAATTCAAAATTCAAAATTCAAAATTCAAAATTCAAAATTCAAAATTCAAAATTCAAATTCAAAATTCAAAATTCAAAATTCAAAATTCAAAAATTCAAAATTCAAATTCAAAATTCAAAATTCAAATTCAAAATTCAAAATTCAAAATTCAAAATTCAAAATTCAAAATTCAAAATTCAAAATTCAAATTCAAAATTCAAAATTCAAAATTCAAATTCAAAATTCGAAATTCAAATTCAAAATTCAAATTCAAAATTCAAAATCAACAAATCAAAATTCAAATTCAAAATTCAAAATTCAAAATTCAAATCAAAATTCAAAATTCAAAATTCAAAATTCAAAATTCAAAATTCAAAATTCAAATCAAAATTCAAAATTCAAAATTCAAAATTCAAAATTCAAAATTCAAAATTCAAAATTCAAAATTCAAAATTCAAATTCAAAATTCAAAATTCAAAATTCAAAATTCAAAATTCAAAATTCAAAATTCAAAATTCAAAATTCAAAATTCAAAATTCAAAATTCAAAAATTCAAAATTCAAAATTCAAATTCAAAATTCAAAATTCAAAATTCAAATTCAAAATTCAAAATTCAAAATTCAAATTCAAAATTCAAAATTCAAAATTCAAAATTCAAAATTCAAAATTCAAAATTCAAAATTCAAAATTCAAAATTCAAAATTCAAATTCAAAATTCAAAATTCAAAATTCAAAATTCAAAATTCAAAATTCAAAATTCAAAATTCAAAATTCAAAATTCAAAATTCAAAATTCAAAATTCAAAATTCAAATTCAAAATTCAAATTCAAAATCAAAATTCAAAATTCAAATTCAAAATTCAAAATTCAAATTCAAAATTCAAAATTCAAATTCAAAATTCAAAATTCAAAATTCAAAATTCAAAATTCAAAATTCAAATTCAAAATTCAAAATTCAAAATTCAAAATTCAAAATTCAAAATTCAAATTCAAAATTCAAAATTCAAAATTCAAAA
>NC_073692.1:429826273-429829905 GCF_029784155.1 Uranotaenia lowii
TAAATTGTAAAATTGTAAAATTGTAAAATTGTAAAATTGTAAAATTGTAAAATTGTAAAATTGTAAAATTGTAAAATTGTAAAATTGTAAAATTGTAAAATTGTAAAATTGTAAAATTGTAAAATTGTAAAATTGTAAAATTGTAAAATTGTAAAATTGTAAAATTGTAAAATTGTAAAATTGTAAAATTGTAAAATTGTAAAATTGTAAAATTGTAAAATTGTAAAATTGTAAAATTGTAAAATTGTAAAATTGTAAAATTGTAAAATTGTAAAATTGTAAAATTGTAAAATTGTAAAATTGTAAAATTGTAAAATTGTAAAATTGTAAAATTGTAAAATTGTAAAATTGTAAAATTGTAAAATTGTAAAATTGTAAAATTGTAAAATTGTAAAATTGTAAAATTGTAAAATTGTAAAATTGTAAAATTGTAAAATTGTAAAATTGTAAAATTGTAAAATTGTAAAATTGTAAAATTGTAAAATTGTAAAATTGTAAAATTGTAAAATTGTAAAATTGTAAAATTGTAAAATTGTAAAATTGTAAAATTGTAAAATTGTAAAATTGTAAAATTGTAAAATTGTAAAATTGTAAAATTGTAAAATTGTAAAATTGTAAAATTGTAAAATTGTAAAATTGTAAAATTGTAAAATTGTAAAATTGTAAATTGTAAAATTGTAAAATTGTAAAATTGTAAAATTGTAAAATTGTAAAATTGTAAAATTGTAAAATTGTAAAATTGTAAAATTGTAAAATTGTAAAATTGTAAAATTGTAAAATTGTAAAATTGTAAAATTGTAAAATTGTAAAATTGTAAAATTGTAAAATTGTAAAATTGTAAAATTGTAAAATTGTAAAATTGTAAAATTGTAAAATTGTAAAATTGTAAAATTGTAAAATTGTAAAATTGTAAAATTGTAAAATTGTAAAATTGTAAAATTGTAAAATTGTAAAATTGTAAAATTGTAAAATTGTAAAATTGTAAAATTGTAAAATTGTAAATTAAATTGTAAAATTGTAAAATTGTAAAATTGTAAAATTGTAAAATTGTAAAATTGTAAAATTGTAAAATTGTAAAATTGTAAAATTGTAAAATTGTAAAATTGTAAAATTGTAAAATTGTAAAATTGTAAAATTGTAAAATTGTAAAATTGTAAAATTGTAAAATTGTAAAATTGTAAAATTGTAAAATTGTAAAATTGTAAAATTGTAAAATTGTAAAATTGTAAAATTGTAAAATTGTAAAATTGTAAAATTGTAAAATTGTAAAATTGTAAAATTGTAAAATTGTAAAATTGTAAAATTGTAAAATTGTAAAATTGTAAAATTGTAAAATTGTAAAATTGTAAAATTGTAAAATTGTAAAATTGTAAAATTGTAAAATTGTAAAATTGTAAAATTGTAAAATTGTAAAATTGTAAAATTGTAAAATTGTAAAATTGTAAAATTGTAAAATTGTAAAATTGTAAAATTGTAAAATTGTAAAATTGTAAAATTGTAAAATTGTAAAATTGTAAAATTGTAAAATTGTAAAATTGTAAAATTGTAAAATTGTAAAATTGTAAAATTGTAAAATTGTAAAATTGTAAAATTGTAAAATTGTAAAATTGTAAAATTGTAAAATTGTAAAATTGTAAAATTGTAAAATTGTAAAATTGTAAAATTGTAAAATTGTAAAATTGTAAAATTGTAAAATTGTAAAATTGTAAAATTGTAAAATTGTAAAATTGTAAAATTGTAAAATTGTAAAATTGTAAAATTGTAAAATTGTAAAATTGTAAAATTGTAAAATTGTAAAATTGTAAAATTGTAAAATTGTAAAATTGTAAAATTGTAAAATTGTAAAATTGTAAAATTGTAAAATTGTAAAATTGTAAAATTGTAAAATTGTAAAATTGTAAAATTGTAAAATTGTAAAATTGTAAAATTGTAAAATTGTAAAATTGTAAAATTGTAAAATTGTAAAATTGTAAAATTGTAAAATTGTAAAATTGTAAAATTGTAAAATTGTAAAATTGTAAAATTGTAAAATTGTAAAATTGTAAAATTGTAAAATTGTAAAATTGTAAAATTGTAAAATTGTAAAATTGTAAAATTGTAAAATTGTAAAATTGTAAAATTGTAAAATTGTAAAATTGTAAAATTGTAAAATTGTAAAATTGTAAAATTGTAAAATTGTAAAATTGTAAAATTGTAAAATTGTAAAATTGTAAAATTGTAAAATTGTAAAATTCTAAAATTCTAAAATTCTAAAATTCTAAAATTCTAAAATTCTAAAATTCTAAAATTCTAAAATTCTAAAATTCTAAAATTCTAAAATTCTAAAATTCTAAAATTCTAAAATTCTAAAATTCTAAAATTCTAAAATTCTAAAATTCTAAAATTCTAAAATTCTAAAATTCTAAAATTCTAAAATTCTAAAATTCTAAAATTCTAAAATTCTAAAATTCTAAAATTCTAAAATTCTAAAATTCTAAAATTCTAAAATTCTAAAATTCTAAAATTCTAAAATTCTAAAATTCTAAAATTCTAAAATTCTAAAATTCTAAAATTCTAAAATTCTAAAATTCTAAAATTCTAAAATTCTAAAATTCTAAAATTCTAAAATTCTAAAATTCTAAAATTCTAAAATTCTAAAATTCTAAAATTCTAAAACTCTAAAATTCTAAAATTCTAAAATTCTAAAATTCTAAAATTCTAAAATTCTAAAATTCTAAAATTCTAAAATTCTAAAATTCTAAAATTCTAAAATTCTAAAATTCTAAAATTCTAAAATTCTAAAATTCTAAAATTCTAAAATTCTAAAATTCTAAAATTTTAAAATTTTGTAATTCCAAATTCTAAATTTTAAAATTCTTTAACTCTATTAACACGATTCTACAATACTTTAATCTTAACATTGTAAGATTTCAATTTATTTTTGTCATCAATTCACAAGTGCAATTTCTCAACTAAAAAAAACTAAAAGCGATTAATGCCTTTTAATATTTATACAGTGACGAACTCCAACATTTCAGATTATGTTTCTTACTTGATTGATTGCTCGTGAGATATATGCAAATATGCGAGAGTATATGGTTCAAATCAGATGTCCTACTTATTTTTTGCAAAAACCTGGAAAGTGAAGATAACATACCTGCGAGCTAAACTGTTTTAATGATAAAATCCAATTACTTTCAGCTTAAAAATGTAGTCACAATAACTGCAAGGAATCACTTTTCACAAATTTATCCTCGCTATTTTCTGCAGCAGCGTCACAACCACATCTTTTGATATTATTCAGTTGCAGATAACCGTAATCAGACAGCACAAG
The DNA here is from genome assembly GCF_029784155.1 of Uranotaenia lowii. Classification (NCBI taxonomy): domain Eukaryota; kingdom Metazoa; phylum Arthropoda; class Insecta; order Diptera; family Culicidae; genus Uranotaenia; species Uranotaenia lowii. Next base: position 429,829,587 of record NC_073692.1, read on the forward strand.
GTGACAACACTAAGCAGGAAACATCCACAGCCAGCTAAATCTGGGGCTCATGATAGAGATCGAATGTCTGTTGAACAATGCGCACTTTTTCACTTTACGTGCCTGGGGTTAATTTTCACAGTTTTCTTTAAAATAATTCCAGGAAATATAATTTAGAACCTGAAGATTCGACCAAATATGCTTGCTAATGATTTATTTGTTTTATCAATATATATTTGTAGAATAATGATTCCTTAACAATTTTACAAGAATTGGAGCACCAAATTAAAACGTCCTTTATCACCAGTAAAAGTTTATCAACTGAAACAAACGTATGAGA
>NC_073692.1:429830405-430020707 GCF_029784155.1 Uranotaenia lowii
CACTGCTGGGAATATTCATTCTACGACAGAAAAGAATGTCGATAACTCAATTTCAATAAACGTGTCTACAAAACAGATGAGCAAAGCAGCAATCAGACCCATTCCTCCACCGGCAGGCAGAACGTCGCCCCAGAGAATAATCCTGCAGTAAAAAACGGGTGATTACCGCACGTAATTTAAACAATAAGTCAACCAGAGATTCTGAAACCATCTAAACATTGGTGGAAAACCTTCGACGAGATTATTTTACATCACATACCTACATAATAACTAGGTGGAGCTGGGTGTTGTTTGTGCGCCACCAGCATGTCCGGCATTATTGGCAGTATCCTTGGAATTTCTCACATTTTACCGCGCGCTGTTGATGACATTGACTGAGGCCGAGACTGACCGGGTGTGTGTCATTCATGCGCCTGCAGGGGGATTTGCTAATAGGGCAGTACAGTAAAGGACGCTACCTATTACAAACTTTGTCTCCACCATATTTAATTTGTATTTAAATGTTACAACTATCGAAAATTCCATTCGTTGTTGAAGGTAAAGAGAAGAAGAAAACTTTAATCGTTTAATTAAAAAAAAAATCTTTCAGATTTCCATGAAATTATTCGCTGAAAACGATCATTAATTTTTTTTTCAGTTACCCAAAAACAATATTTTTTTTTCAAAGTCAATAACTTAACTAAAATAGACATTGAATATTAAATGTACTTTTTCTTTTAATTCGAACCTTATATTCCAAAGCCTTGCGGGTTAACATTTTTTTTTGTAGGAACAATATTGTGCCTTCGGAAGTGCCTCAAGGTAATAATCTGGGACCATCATTTGACATGCTTCACTAGAAACTAAAAGCACAGACCCATAGACAGGACAATTAGAAAAAAAAACGACTGAATTTTTCGCAATGACGATTATTGCCATCTTGCGGTGACATTGCCTACCAATCAATTACAAGTCTAAAATGGATCATGTTCAACTATAAAATATTTGGCGTTTCTCACTACAACCTTATCATTTATAAAGACATGTTGTGTTGTTCTCTTCTTTAAACTAATTTCATTATAATTACAATTAGAAGATTTCATAAGCCTTTTAGAAGGATTGGAATTAACACCGGCCTTTTTTAGGATTTAAAAAATCATATGAATTACATCATTTACAACTCATTGGCGGTTTATGAATGGCTGGATCTCGGAATATCCTCCATGATCCCGTTCCTACCTATTTCTTTTAAATAATAGAATAATCTTGGAGTCTCAGCACATGGAAAATTCAAAATAAACCAAATATAAAATTAAAGAATACTATTTAAAAAAGATGCCCAACCATGCGTTTCAAATTTTTAAACGTTTGCTTTAAGTAAGTAACCTCTGAAGTGAAGGAAACAAGGTTGTACAAAATATTATTAAATGAAATAATGTGTGCATCTCACTTACTCTAATGCAAATCCAGCACTCAAACGGTGCAAAAATTCCATCGTCTATTTAATTAAATTGTAAAACAATGTTTTCAATTATGTCAGTTTTGTCAATATGTTCATTTTGTCTAGTTTGTCATTCTTTCCAATTTAATTAATTATACAACTTTTTCTATTTAATCAATTTTGTAAATTTGATCAGTTTTGTTATTATTATAAAATTTGGCAATTTTGTCCAAATAGTCAATTTTGCGAATTCATTCAATTAGGCAATTTCATCATTGTTATTTTTGTCATTTTGGTAATTTCGTCATTTATGTAATTTTTGTCATTTTTAACATTTTTGTCATTTTTAACATTTTGTCATTGTAGTAATTATTTTAATTCTAGTATTTTTTACATTTTGACCATTTTGTTCAGTTAGACATTTTGGTAATTTTGGTCATTTTTGTTAATTATGTCATTTATATCATTTTTGATGTTTTTGGTCTTTTTTTTTTTCATTTCAATCATTTACGACATTTTTGTCATTCGTCATTTTTGTTATTTAAGTTATTTTGGTCATTTTAGTCCTTTAAGTCATTTTAGTTGTTTTTGTCATTTTCGCCAATTTTGTAATTTTTGCCATTTTTGTTATTTTGGTCATTTTTGTCATTTTTGTTATTTTGATCGTTTTTGTCATTTTGGTCATTTAAGTCATTTCAGTCATTTCAGTCATTTTAGCCATTTTTAGTCATTTTGGTGATTTCAATCATTTTAGTCAGTTTCGTCATTTTTGGTTATTTTCGTCATTTTAGTCATTTTTGTCATTTTGGTCATTTTGGGAATTTTATTCATTTTTGTCATTTCAGTCGTTTCAGTCACTTTAGTCAATACAGTAATTTTGGTCATGTTCGCCATTTCTGTTATTTTTTGTAATTTTTGCCTTTTTTGTCATTTATGTCATTTATTCTCATTTTAATCATTTTTTAATCAATTTTTTCATTCTTGTCATTTTTGCCATTTATCTCATTTTTGTCATTTTGGCCAGTTAAGTCAATTTTGTCATTTCTAGTCATATTGGCCATTTTTGTAATTTTGATCATATTTGTTTTGTCATTTTGGTCTCTTTTGTCCTTTGTCTTTTTCTGTCATTTTTGTCATTTAAGTCATTTTTGGCAATTTAGACTTTATAGTCTTTTTGGTCAATTTCGCCATTTATGTCAATTTTGTCATTTTTTGTTATTTTTGTAATTTTTGTCATTTTTGTCATTTCTGTCATTTTTGGTCATTTTTGTCATTTCTGTCATTTTTGTCATTTTTGTCATTTTTGTCATTTTTTGTTATTTTTGTTATTTTTGTTATTTTTGTTATTTTTGTCATTTTTGTCATTTCTGTCATTTTTTGTCATTTCTGTCATTTTTGTCATTTTTGTCATTTTTGTCATTTTTGTCATTTTTGTCATTTTTGTCATTTTTGTCATTTTTGTCCTTTTTGTCATTTTTGTCATTTTTGTCATTTTTGTCATTTTTGTAATTTTGTCCTAATTGTCATTTTTGTCATTTTAATCATTTTTGTCATTTTTCTCTTTTTTGTCATTTTTGCCTTTTTTGTCATATCTGTAATTTTTGTCGTTTTTGCCATTTTGGTCACTTTCGCCATTTTTGTCAGTTTTGTAGTTTTTGACATTTTTATCATTTTCGCCTGTCATTTTTGTCATTCTTGTCATTGTTATTATTTTTGTCTTTTTCGCTCATTTTTGTCAGTATTTTCAGTATTATAATAATTAAGTAATTTTAGTCATTATTATAATTTTAGTCATTTTTGTCATTTTAGAAATATTAGTCATTTTCGTCATTTTTGTCATTTTTATCATTTTTGTCATTTTGTTCATGTTGGGCATTTTGGACATTTTTGTCATTTTTGTCATATTTGTCATTTCCAACATTTTCGTCATTTTCGCCATTTTTATCATTTTTGTCATTTTTTGTAAGTTTTGTCATCTGAATCATTTTTGTTATTTTTGTGTTTTTGTCATTTTTTTCATTTTTGTCATGTTTTTCATTTTTGTCATTTCATTAATTTGTCAATTTTGTGAATTTTGTCAGTTTTGTCAATTTTTTTATCAATTTTGTGATTTTCGTGAAATAGACTCTTTGTGTCGTTTTTATAAAATTTGTCAGTTTTAAAAATGTTGTCAATTTTTTTAATTTAATAACTTTTGTCATTGTTGTCATTTTTGTTATTTTTGTCATTTAAGCCATTTTGGTCATTTTAGTCATTTATGTCATTTTTGTCATTTTAGTAATTTTTGTCATTCTTCATATTTGTCAGTTTCGTCATTTTTATTATTTTGGGTATTTTTTTCATTTTAGTCATTTTAGTCATATTTGTCATTTTTGGCATTGTCACCATTTTTTTTTATTTTTGTCATTTTGTATTTTTGTATTTTTTTCATTCTTGTCATTTTAGTCATTTTAGTCATATTTTCGCCATTTTTGTCATTTGAATCATTTTTGTTATTTTTGTCTTTTCAGTCATATCTGTCATTTTACTATTTTTGTCAATTTTGTTGGTTTTATCAGTTTTGTTAATTTTGTAAGTTTTGAAAAAAATATTTTATCAATTCTGTAATTTTCGTCTTTTTTTTAAATTTGTCAGTTTTGAAAATGTTGTCAAATTTTTAAATTGGATCACTTTTGTCATTTTTGGAATTCTTTTTTAAATTTTTCTATTATGTCAAATTGGTCATTTTTACGGGTTGGTAATTTTTTTAAATTTTTTACGGGTTGGTAATTTGTCATTTTTGTCGATTCTGTCGTTTTTGAAAATTTTGTTAATTTTGATGAGTTTTTTTTCCATTTTTCCATTTTTCTCAATTTGGCGTATTTTGACAATTTTGGCAATTGCATCGTTTTTGTTGATTTTGTAAATTCTGTCAATTTTTATAGGTAAATATATGCTTTAATTCTTGGCGACCAAGAATTACTTAAACAATTTGCAATTTACTGAATTATGCTTTGGCCTAAACATTATGAAACCATGCTGGATTCTAGATGCCAGAAGGAACTTTGACGTTTTGTTATTAGTAAAAAATTTAAACAAAAAGGGGAAAATTTTCGATGAATAAAAATTTTATTTAACTAATGCTTTTTTCTCAGATATATCCAAAAAAGCAAATAGAATAAATTTGTAGGTCTTCTTCGAGAATTTTAAACGTTTTTTTTTTAATTATTGATAACTGCTAAGCGTTACTTTGAGTTTCAAAAACTGGTGTTTTTCTTGCCATTGAAAACACGCCGGTTTTCTGTTGCTTTTAACCGAAGCAACAAATTTGAAGGTCTTGTCTGGAATAAACGGAGTGTTAGAGCTTTTTATTGTGCTGGTTTGTTTCAATTTGCATGACACTTTTCCAACATTTGCTATTTTGAGCCCACGGAACCATCTTTGGGATTCGATATCTCCTGCATCGACCACTTTACTTTGAAATGTTTTGGGTAAGAGCGATTGAGATATATAGACTTCCAGTAGCAGCTTCGATAAAAGTTCGTAATTTTTTTCAGTAACAATAAAGTCGGATGCCGAATCCGGAGGTAAAAAGGGCATACAAAGCGCCGAAATCCAAACTCTCTACGAGAACCTTGATTGGGACCAAGTGAAGACACTGGCTCTGAATCATCAACAGTGGGATCTTTTACCACGGCCCTATGTGCCGGAGAATCGACGCGAGATAATGAGTAAATAAGAAAGTAATGTTAAACTTTCCTGATTTAAGCATATCAAAAAAAAATATTAAGGAAATTTTAGGAAGAATTTTAGTCTGAATTGAATAATTAAAAATAAACAGCTTTGGATATCGATATTGAATATGCTTTAAAATTGGAAAATCTCTAACTGAGTACAGGGTCACAGGGCACAACATATCGAGTTTATTTTCTGCTGTGCTGAAATCCAAACAGCTCGATTGATGAATGTTGGCATCAGCGTCCAAAGTAATGACATATGTACATATTTGCCTACAACAAACCACCTCTTTAAAATAGTAAAAAAAAACCCTAAATGCACGTGCAAACGATAATCGTCCTCCCGTCTCGACCGAAAATCGCTTTCAAATTTGCGAAATCTTTCAACTAGAAGATTCTATCAGAGGGCCGTTCTTACCATATCGTTCAAATAAATTACCACCAATTTCCTCCCGGTTATTAATTATTTATCCGGTCGGTCAGTCAGCCAGCCAGCCACTTTTCGCATAGATCGGGTGTCGTATTTTTGCTCTTTCCCGTATCGTAGATGGGATGGGGAAAGGTTTCGAATGTTTACGTCCAATCCAGTGTGATCCATTCGCCGAGCCGCAGAGGGTATAGGATGGCACATAAAACAATTCCGAGATTTTTTTCGCGCCCCAAACTGGAAGATATGCGGAGAGAATTGGCCATAAATATCTCAAGTGCATTCAGAAGTCGTTCGTAAAAATTAGCTCCAAATACCGGTCATAATCCACGTGGAATTAGCCTAAGATTTACGGCCATCTGCCGATGGATATTTACACTTTCGGTGTGTATAAATATAACCCTGAATGTTGTACGGTCAGCAGAAAAGTGTTCTACTTGTTTCGGCTTTTCCTCGCTTACGGAAAATGCCTTTCCAACACATATGATCCCCAATTCTCGCTAAAGCTTAAAGAATACTTAGGTAGGTGCTGGTTGTTTGGTTGTTGGTCAGGTCAGCTTGAGACCAGCTGCTGGGCGAAAAAAATGGATGTTTTGAGAGATTGTAATCGGGAAATTGCTGGGCGCCAGTCAAGCATGAAATTAAAACAACCAACAACTGTAGTAAGGTACGGTACAACGCAGGAGGAGAAATGGGTAAGCGGGGCGGCCATTCACCGAGAGTCATTCAACAGTGCTTCGGCAAAGTTCGAGCCAAGTGCGCACGAATTTGTTCAACTAAAAGTATCCACTGAAGCGGGGAAAACTATTAATACCGGAGGAAAGAAGCAACGCGATTTGAGTGGTTTTGTACACGGATAATGGACGGACATACATGCACAGATTCGATGGTTGGAAAAACACCCCAGTCCTCGCGCCCAGAATCGGGAATTAGAGCGATCCTCTTTCCCACCCAATTGGAACGTCTTTTTGACGAGTAGCAAAGAGGAGGATGGGGCGATCCGGGTTCAGGTATATCTTCTCCAACCCGTGAGCACATGAGCTGGTACGCATTCGGTGAACGCATTATTAGACAAGACGATTCACGTACGTGCACCCCGATGGGATCCTGCTATATATTTTCGATTGAGAAATGTTTGAAATTCGTTTGTAAACACAGGCGCACTTGTGTACTGACTTGTTTCTATTTAAATCACTCACTTATATTCGTACCCAAAGAGCAAGTATTCCTAAAAATATATCTACACCACATTATTGATTGGGGATTATTACACTATCAGCGCGCAAAAGTAACAGCAAGCTTATTTTTTATTTTGCAATCTTATGAAACTATTTTGTTTAACTTATAAACTTGTAAAGTCTCGTAAAAGTTGAGGTATTTTTTTAGTATCTGCACGCCGACTAAAGAGTACAGGACAAAATATATGGCACAAATTATATTTATCTTCATTTTAATTTTAGGTGAGTTTTCTAGTTTGGTTAGGTAAAAAATTTTTTTTTTTCCAAGCAACCAACAGTCCCATAAACCAGGAACAAAAAAGCTTACTCAGCCCCATCATTAGTATGTTCTATGCAGCTCAAAATTTAAGTGCTTATTGATTTTTAGTTCCAAAACAAGCCTTAATGATCTTTTATTCAGCTTCCCGAGGCCTTTCAATTCAGCTTCCAAAAAATCATAAAATGAGCAAAAATTTCTCTCTCTAACTCAATTGTATCCTTGGGCCTCAATTCATATCACCTTCTCCCGATTATTGACTGTGTTCAGTACATGGTGCCGCCATGATGCCACGCGCCGGATTCCAAACTCGACTAATTGCTCAATTGCTTCTTTCCTACATTTCCTACATATATTGCACCAGAATGGTCACTCAAGTACCAAATTACTTATTGGAAAAAAAAAACTTGCCCGGCTTGGGGATCGAACCCTGACCTTCGTGGAGACCACGCCTAGATGTTGTTCTGAACTGAAACTAAAACTCGAAGTGGTGATGTGATTTTGAAAGCATCTCACTCAATGCACTTTTTGTGACTTAGTCAATCCAGTTTTGGGCACTTTCGTGCCCTTTATGTGACTTAAGTCCCTTACAACGTACATAAAATTCACTTTTGCAACTTTCAATGAATACATATAGTTCACTCAATGGAATTGAGCAAAATCAATCGCATACAACGTACATATTAATTACTTTTGCAACTTTAAAGTTCATTAACGAGAACATAAAGTTCACTCAAGGAATTTGGGCAGTAGATTCTCTTTGTCAGCCGATATGTAACTTTTAAAGCCTTCATTCAGGTAAATATGTGACTTTTGGTTGCTTGGGTTATTTCGCAGTTTCCAAAATATTATTTTGTTTTCTTAATTTATCCAACACTTATTCAGATGAAACACTAAATAAGGAAAGTTTATAAGGAAAGTACCAAAAATGTGTACAAACGTCAACTAATCCAATAATGTCAAATCATAATTCATTTTCGAACAAAAATATCCAATGAAACTACAACCAAATATCGTCATTGCCGTCTCGAAAACTATCAACATTTTTTTGCAATCGTCTCATTGCTGTCAATTTGTATAATTTTTATCATTTATTCAATGTCAGTCTTTTTAACCCTCCTAAGCTGTTCGCAAAATATCTGTTTCGGAAAAAATGACTTGTAGTTTGTTGTCGTTCTCGTGGTCGCAAATGTTGACCGATTTTCATGATATTAGAATCATTTTAACATGTAGGGGTCCGATGAACATTTTGGCCTCTATCCACGATTTTCCGGTAGAAAAAAAATCGTACCTAATTAAAACAACAACATTTAATTTTGTCTCTGCTTCGCTGTATCTCTATTCTTAATGAACCGATTTTCTTAACTGAAATTTTAGTTTTTCCGTTAATTTCATAATCATTATTATAGAACATACGTGGTCTTCAAAATCTCAGTTCTTCAGTATTTATATTGGAATGATGGAATGATGGAAGCATCTTATTTGAATATGCGCTTCGGGTCATATTGACCCGTACAGCTTTGGAGGTTAAACAATAATGAATTCAAGTAAAATTTGCCATTTTGGTTGCTTGAGTCATTTTTGTTTTTATTTTATTTTTTTTTTTTTTTTTGTCATTCTGATAATTTTATTCTTTTCCGCATTTTTTGTCGTTTTCTGACTTTTTTCTTACTTGTTTTTGTTGATTTTGTGATTATTTTAAGGTTACGAGTCATTTTTATAATTTGAGTTTTATTGTCATTTTGGTCTTGTTTGCCATTTTTGCCGTTTCAACCATTTGAAAATAGCTTAACTTGATTGCACGGAGAAAAAAGACGATTGTTGATTCAATTATTTCAGCTTGTTATACCAATCATTAAAATATAGTTGAATTTTTCGCATTCAACTATAAATATGATAGATTCGACTACAAACTTCGGATCGACCTCACGCAATCAACTATTAATATAATGGATTCAACTGTAATGGTCTATTTGATTTAACTGTAAATATGATAGATTCAACTACAATTTTATGATTCCTTTTATTCATTCAACTATAAATAATATAGATTCAACTGTAAACTGTTTATTGACCTTGAGCCATCAACTATGAATCAAATAGATTCAATTTTAATGGTAAAATTGATTCAACTGTAAATATGGGTTCAACTACAAATGTATGATTGATTTTAGTCATTTAACTACAAATATAGTAGATTCTAATATTTATACAGTTGCATTTTTCCCATTGGGTCGATTTTAGCAAATATTTGAGTTTTCTTGCGGATGTGTGGAAAAATCTAAGCAGCAAAAAATCGAAAACTACGGCACCATATCAAAATCAAAAGATGGCGAAGAGGGGTTTTAAAAATTTGAATTGTATGTTTTACAGATTTATTCAGAATAAAATACACAGAAGGAACTTCAACCAAAAATGATATTATTGCAAAATAATCATATTTTGAACCTACAATATTTAAGGTGGGGCTCATTAAACCAATAAATAAATCAATTAAAATGCGGCTCTCGCCAATTAAGTCCAAGATGGCAGCCCTATCGCGGGATAGGGACTTTAGGCTAACAACCTACTGTTCCCGATTTGAAATTGTTACAGAATCCAAAAGAAATGACCGACCTGGAACTTTGGCGACGACTTGAGACCAGGTGAAGACGCTGGCTCGGGATCGTCTACAGTGGAGGTCTTTTATCACGGCCCTATGCACCGGAGGATCAGCGCGGGATCATTAAGTAAGTAAGTAAGTAAATCAATCATAGAAATATAATTAAATCTATCATATCTATAGTTTAACCAATTAAATTATTATAGTTGAATCTACTATACTTATTATTGAATGCACAACATCAACCATAGGATTATAGTTGAATCGATTAAGGTTATAGTTGAGTGCATAAAACCAATCATACAATTATTGTTGAATCTATTGTACGTATTCACTCATTTCAACTCAAATTTACTCATTTTCCCGCACAATTGGACACAATTTAACACAATTTCTCACGTGAGTTTTCATTACGTCGTATGAAACATCTTAAGAATTCACAGAAAACTGCTGCAAAAGCTATCAAAACAACTTTAAAACTTGTATTTCACATATAGAATATGATGTCCAGGCTACAAATATTCTAAATGGAAAGAAATTGCCACGAGTTTATGTCAGTTTTTGTATACTTTTTTTTTCGTCATAAAACTCTTTGTTTATTTTTTTTTTTATACGACGTTATGAAAGCTCACGCAAGATTTCAATAATTGGCTGAAAAATTTGCGTGATCATTGGCGTATCTTCTCTCTTAATTTCAGTCCAGAGGCTATTAATTAATTGTGTTAAAAAGCAAAAAAAAAATGGGACTTGCGATAACCAGACCATTTTTAATGCACAAACCCAAGGGATTGCAGTGGAGAGAGAATTCTCTCATTTTAACTGAAACCTTCTAATTCTCTCAACAAATTGCAACGAATTATAACAAATTCAATCATTGGCTGCTAAATTTGTTTGATCATTGACGATGATTCTCCGTTTATCTCTGTCCCTTGCACAGAACCGATGAATTATCATTAAACCATCAATAACGGTGCCGGCCAAGTTCTAGTCATATTGATAGGATGGCAAAGAGAGAAAGGAATGAAAGAACAATTTTGTGATTTTGCATCGAAGTCTCCTCTGCATCATAGTTTGTTCTGAACTGTCTTAGCAATTGATTAATTAGCATTTGTAAATATTATGCAGATGTTTTGTATTTTTTATGATCAAGAAAACTCGTTAAAACCGTCAAAATAGAGATTGATCAATTTTACCCCAAAGCATCAAATTGTCAACAAAGACGAAATCGATTTTTTTAATGAAATTTGAAGTATGTAGTCTAATAAATTTCTGCAAAGGGAACATCCATAAATGACGTAGCTTTATTTTTTGAGTTTTTATACCCCCCCTCCCCCCTCGTAGCATTTCTTCACAAAGTCATAGACCCCCCCCCTAGATAATAACGTAGCTTTAATAACCCCCCCCCCCCCCCATTTTTAAAAATCGGTTTTTAATTTTTACCTTTAATTTTATCAGCATTTTGGAAGAATAATACACAAAATAACAAAAAAAAAGATAAAGAAGTTATAAATGGAAGTTTAAAAAAGTATATCAATCAGTCAAAAAAAATCAAGCTACCTTTCAACAAACAGGATAGCTAGTAAGTATTCAATCAGTTGCGTCGATCCAAATTATCTCCATTCGGGATTCCAATGAAATCGTTGGGCAGCTTTCCTCCATCGTCTGTTCGGCTGGAATAATTGCATCTGCGATGTCAGCTGCCTCCACTCACTCTCTATCGTCCTCCGGAGTGAAGATCAGCACTTCGTGTCCTCTTTTGCCTACAATTCGCTTTGGACGAATCTTTCTATCCGAGGCTGGGGCCTTGTGAATTTTGCTATGCTCCTTTTGGATAACATTTGAAGCAAAATATAAATTGCATTTCTTGCATGTACATACGCTTGAAAACAATCGGGCAGTAGGAGTCAAAAGCTACATGTTCAGACTGGATTGAATTAGGTATAATTTTGCTCAATTTTGATTTTTTTTTTTTCAATATTTAATGAAAGCTACGTAGCTTTACTTGAACCCCTACCCCCCCTCTCGTCACACATCGTCACACAAAGTCAAACTCCCCCCCTCCCCCTCAAATGCTACGTCATTTATGGATGTTCCCAAACATGTTTTATGTTTCTAGGAGTCCAGTACTGGTTTTAAAAATATAAAACATGCCACATTCATCTTAACAGACAAAATAATCGAAAAATGTTGAAAAAAGTGATCAATCTTACCCCGTTTTACGGTATCCATAACTCTGAAGAAATATAACTTAAAATATGATAACAATAACAAACAACATACACTTTAAGGATAGATCACAAGGCTTCATTCTAAGTAGAGTTAATAAAACTGAGATTTTTCGCCAAATCATTCATTCAGATATTATTGTAAGACTTCGTCAATTCTAACAAGCAATACCAAGTGCAAAACATACGCCCCGTACTGTAGCAGCGTAATGAAAATAGAAACGGGCGCGCGGGAGCGAGTTTTTCTTTCGCAAACAGAACAGCAAACAAAAGCAGCGAACGACGCGTGATAAAACGAAAACTGATCCAATCCAACTGATCAAACACATTGTAGTATTTAGTAGAACTATGTAGTGCATGTTCGTCAAGTTATGTCGTAAGACGGAATACTATGTAAATAAAAATAAAATAATGTAGTGCAGCATCAATTAGGCAACTCAGCCTTACTTACAGCTGCTGACGTGATTCATGAAAAAAAAACTGTTTACTGAAATGAAGGAAAGGAAAATTTTCTGAAAAGAAATTACAGATAACTTCTACGAAGAGTGAATCAAGCGTGAATTTGTTATCAAAATGTTAGAGAGTCGAAAACAAAAGCTAAAATTTGCGTTCGTCATAAATTCAAACTAAGCCGATTTGATGGATTGGAATGGTTTGGAATGACCGGAATGGAGTGTTTTTAAAATTGACTCCTATGACTGGTTTACAAGAAAACCTAAGTGGTAGCGCTTATCGCTTATTGATCAATTCCTGTCATCTAAAGCTGTCGGTGATTCACTCAAACCGACCAATAATCGATTACAGGCCAATAGAGGTCGCCGTCATGAAAATCCTATAGCTGGATGTTAAAATAAACCGGAAAGGTCAACTAGGTGTTAATCCGTTCACAGACTGGGAAGCGAGAGATGACCCTTTTTATAGAACTAATCCAATTTGGAGTCGCACCAAAACAGCCTATCAATTACGACTGATTTCTTTGATCAATTGACAGTAGGGTGGTGCAGCATATTGTTCTTACAGTACAAATGTTTTTAGATCAAGATATCACTTATTTTCAACTAGGTATATTCACCCAGAACTTTCTTCAAAGTTTAGTTATATTACACTCGATAAGGATTTTAAAAAAGACATACAACTACCATAACAGTAACAAAAAGTCATTCATAAAAACGCTTTAACATCCCTATCCAACGTTCGACATTTCTAAGCCGTAGAGTGAGAAAAACGAAAATAACCTACATAATACACAACGTGCATACTAGCTTTATCTCGTAAACTAATTTACAACGTGAAATTGTCGATTCAGCATATCGGAGCTGTTTTGCTTTTTCGAAACCGAGCAATAAACTAACTTTTTTCAATCACTATATGTACCTCAGAACACAGGATTCTTCCACTTACCCTGAATACAACAATGAAGCACAGATGATCGTCTTTTCACAGAAAAAAGGCGCGTAAATTCGAAACTCTTTCACACAACTCAAGCTGAATAGCGACACTGTTTGGTTTTTCGACTTGTCAATCCCCCGGCAAATAGGTAGGTAGTCTATAATAAAATATGACGAGCTACATCTCACAGCATCGCATTGTTGTTATTAGTCATCATCAGCGATGAACAAGAAACAAGCGAGAGAAGCGAGAGCAGAGAACGGAATGATACGTCACAACCATTCCCTTATTATTTGAGTGATCGTCATCGAAACGGTCAAAACAAACCTCGATAGATCATCGGAATTCGCTCAGAGAAAAAGATTAAAAGCTTCAGTTCCAATTCATGCAATGGTGCTGGGAACAAACGATTTGGATTCTTGGGATGCTCAAGAATTTCTTCTGAGAAATTGAGTAAATATTTCTTTGAATTTTAGCGATTGGATTAGCCCTTATAATACCGAAACGAATTAATACAAATAAAAATAGCCTCATTATACTTGTTATTCTGTGAGCACCAGTGTTGCGTTTTGAATTTTGTTTCTAGTTCTCTTTTTATTGGTTTTGTTTGTAAACCTCTTCAAATGAATCATTTGCTTAATTTTTGACTGCAACCCCTAAATTGTTATTTAAGTTCTATGAAAAATCTTAAAAGACAAAAAAAATTGGAACAGGAACATCAATTTGTCTTCACTACTTTAAAACTCTTATAAGCACAAAAAATCTTTATCCAGCAAAACTTCAGTTTTTTGTCAATGCTTTCAGTTGAATCTATTCAAAATGTATTTTATTCAATTCTGTAATCTTTAAGAGAGCTTTAATAAGAAAAGACTTATAACGAAGGCTTCATAAGGAAGGCTTCATAAGGAAGGCTTCATAAGGAAGGCTTCATAAGGAAGGCTTCATAAGGAAGGCTTCATAAGGAAGGCTTCATAAGGAAGGCTTCATAAGGAAGGCTTCATAAGGAAGGCTTCATAAGGAAGGCTTCATAAGGAAGGCTTCATAAGGAAGGCTTCATAAGGAAGGCTTCATAAGGAAGGCTTCATAAGGAAGGCTTCATAAGGAAGGCTTCATAAGGAAGGCTTCATAAGGAAGGCTTCATAAGGAAGGCTTCATAAGGAAGGCTTCATAAGGAAGGCTTCATAAGGAAGGCTTCATAAGGAAGGCTTCATAAGGAAGGCTTCATAAGGAAGGCTTCATAAGGAAGGCTTCATAAGGAAGGCTTCATAAGGAAGGCTTCATAAGGAAGGCTTCATAAGGAAGGCTTCATAAGGAAGGCTTCATAAGGAAGGCTTCATAAGGAAGGCTTCATAAGGAAGGCTTCATAAGGAAGGCTTCATAAGAAAGGCTTCATAAGGAAGGCTTCATAAGGAAGGCTTCATAAGGAAGGCTTCATAAGGAAGGCTTCATAAGGAAGGCTTCATAAGGAAGGCTTCATAAGGAAGGCTTCATAAGGAAGGCTTCATAAGGAAGGCTTCATAAGGAAGGCTTCATAAGGAAGGCTTCATAAGGAAGGCTTCATAAGGAAGGCTTCATAAGGAAGGCTTCATAAGGAAGGCTTCATAAGGAAGGCTTCATAAGGGAAGGCTTCTCAGAAAATGCAAAATAATAGAAGAGACAAACTTACTGATTACGATCGATTAATATAGTGGTGCCATACCTGAAAGAAAGGAGAAAAAAGATTGTTATTTTTTTTGTAAATAGACATGTGTCGAGATTACGTCAGATCTTAAGTCGATAAGTCATGTTTTATCACTAGGTAATAGCATTTTTGGTGCCTATGTTTTAGTAACTGTTTTTAGGAAATTTTGGCGTCCTGAATTCGAATCGTTTGTTCGATTTTATCTATCAGTTCTTATTTTAGTGATGAAGTTTGTGAAAATTTTTAAGTTTACCGATTGAAAGCCAAATCGATCATTGATAACAGATGAACCAAAAAACCTAAAAAAAATACAAAAATATAAATTCTACAATTTTAAAAAAATTAAAAAGATAACATAACAACTATTTTTGACACCACTGAAGAATGTCTAAATGTATTTGTTATTGAAGATATTAAATTATTCAAGAATTTTATTCAAACCGGCAAGCTGATTGGACTCGTGGTTTAAGAAATATCTAAGTTTCAATTTGGGTTCAACAACAACTTCTATAACTTTTTTCTACACCTACAAATCAGACTTTACTCCAATAATGATCTTCCTTGGGGGAGGAATTATCGGTACGAGATTCTATGCCGGACAGGCATTAACAAGCCTTCTGATTTCTAATTTCTAAATCCCATAAAATGTTTTTCTTGTTTCGCTTAAATGTAGTGGTCATGCATCGTTTTGCGTGGGAGCTCGAGTCTTTATGCCAGAAGTGCTTGTCCAATCAAATCATCTTTGGCACAGTGCACTTTTTAGCATATTTTCGGCACAAAATCAAGGTTGGCTCGAACTTGCCTCCCACGACCAGTGATTACAACTGTTTTCCAGAAATGTCGGGAAGATTTTGAAAAAAAGTCTGGAAAAGTATCTCTTCAATTAATAATTCGAATCATTCCCTGCCATTCTGCAACGAACATTTTGAATAGACTGTTTTGTCAGAAAATTCATGTCGAAACTTCAAAGTCTGGAAATGTCCAGAAATGACAAAAGTTTGGAAGTCTGGAAACCTAAACAAATGTGTGGCAAAAGTCCAAAAAGTCTGGAAGATCCTGAAAAAATCTGGAAGCTTGATTTCACTGCCCACGACATCAATACTCAATCAGTTGCAAATGCCCCCGGAGATGCTCGCTGTCACTCTTTCCGTAAATGTCATTCCAAACCTATGTGAGTGCCATTTTTGGATCATCTGAAAATTGCTTAAAACAAGTTCTACACCGGGTGATCTTTTAGGCATAGGTCTGTGGGTTTGACATATCGAGTATTCTTGACCCCAAAGTTCCAAAAGCGAAAAATAAACCTTTTAACCCTTATCCGTCCCTGAAAGTTTTACCCGTTACAGTCTCTTGAGTATCAATTTGACACTCCTGACTAAAACCAATATATCTCTCTTGTTTCCCAGCCGATTCCTACTAAGTTTGAAGTTTAGGAAATCTCGGAATGTAACTCAAATATGTTTCTCAGACAAATTCGGAAAAAAAACATGCTTGTTTGGTATTAATTTTGAACAAAACATTCAATATCTTGACTTTGTGCATTAAAAAGTCAACGACCAATCACATGTTGCCATGTTGTTCCGCCCAATTAAACCTTTATCACGAAACAGGCAGCGTCCTGCTCACAGATTTGTTTCCGAACGCATTATTCGTACACATGAGTAAATACGAACCTTCAATATCGCCTTCCTCGGGTCACGTGACGTCATCGATATTTCTTCATTCATTGTCGTCAGTAGAGGGAAGAAAAACCGGCAATATGTTGTAAGACAGTCACTTCACTCCGCTTCGGCTAACTGAGGACAAAACATCACCATCGTTGCAAAGCCAAATCCGAATGCCCCGGTGATGACTGTTACAAATTATGAATAAGCACACACTCGACGAATAGGAGTCAAATGGAAATACATCTAACACTCTCTATGACGACAGCGCACGATTTTTGAAGCGATTCAGGGAATAGGTATCATCATCCGGTCGTCATAACAATGAATCGTGCTTAACAGTTTAGGACGAGCGGGTGGTTAGAGGCAATAATGGTGCAAACAAAAACATATCCCACCCAAGCCACCACGATCCGAACTGCTGACTCGACGAAAGATACCGATAATGAGTTTGAGTTTTATGGGTTTGACACTCAGTGCTGTTCTCAAGTCTTCTTCGACGTTACGCTGCTGTAACTTCTCCACAGGGAGTGCTGACTGGCTGCATCATCGGTTGCCTTCGACTATGAGTCACGATACACCTTTATACCTGAAAGGCATTCGAAGGAATCCAATTTGCGAACATCTTCTGAATTGAATTTATGAATTTTCATTCGAAAAGTTCCACTTCAATTGTTAATGTTTTTGTACTGGAAAAATCATGTCTAACTCATAAATCCAGTATATAAATAGAATTTTCGGATCTATCAAGAAAATCACATTTATAAGTTGCGAAGTGCGTGTCAGGTGAAATATTTTAAATGTAGATACACGATTCTTTTATACAAGTCTGTTTAGGTATTTGCGTGTTTAAGTTTCTCTCTTTTCATGCTTTCCGCTAATGTGTTTCATCGTAGTCGAATTTCGTTACTCATGCTGGGTGGCATAATTCTGCGAGTTATGTTTCTGTTGATCACCTATTTCATACTGGCCGAAAGCGGGTATTAGAATGGCACAAAATCTGAGTTGTCTGATTAAGATTTGAAAGGCACCTGAAGTGCCGCGACAGACTTTCATCTCTTAAAAAAATATGTTCAGAATTCCCAAACATGAACATGAAAGCCTCATATAAAAACCAAAAAAATATATATTTTATTGAGGATTCGAAACAATTTGACCTCCTTTATTTGATTATTGTTTCTTCATTGTTAATTATCCTATTTTGTTGTAAAACACTTCTCAATACTAACTATAGCTTGGTTTCTGGACATATTCAAGTTGATTTCTTCTACATATGCGTTGTAAACTGCTGAAAGAACTTTCATCCCTTTAAAAATAATGTTCAGAATTCCCAAACGTGAACACGCGATTTTCAAATGTTTTGAAAGCCTTGTTAAAAACCAATAAAAAAGTTCAATATTCTGTTATCATATTACATTGTGCAAATATGTGTGTAAGTAAAATTTCGATATTGTTATTGTGAGAATCTGATTTATCTCTTCAATTTTTTATCATCTAGCCAGCTTCTCTCTGAACCTATCGGAGATCTGAAAGTATATATTTGCACTGATTCGTACTGAAACAGTTGTTCTCTCAGTTATTTTTATTGAGAATTCGAAACAATTTAACCTCCTTTAATTGGTTAATTTTTATTTATTATAAACTAGCTGACCCGGTAAACTTCGTTTTACCCGTTACTTAATAAATCGTTGGAAAATGTTTGCAGTTCTTTCAATTCTTCGTGCTCGTGAATTAGTTTTCATGAAAATCGTCTTCAAGTTGTTCGTGCATTGTCCCGTTTCTAGTTGATTTTGTATAGGAGCCCCCCTTCCATAAAAAGTAATAATCTCGAAATTATTATACAACCCATCTCTGACCCTAAAAACCCCCGGATACCAAATTTCACTTCATTCCTACCGACCATTCATACGTGATGGTGTTACAAAGAAAACGCCTCCATTTTTATATATAAGATGATCCTAGGCTAAGATAATCTGAGTCTGAACTCTGAACATAGAAAAATAACATCGACCGCACTTTAATTTGTTGTAAAATACTTCTTAATACTGGCTTCAATTTGGTTTCTGGACATATTCAAGATAATTTCCTCTACATATGCGTTGTTAAGTGCTACCATCCTGTACATTGGTAGTTTTGGATCCTGTTTGATAACTGGAACGGCCTTACGCTGCGCAAACTATTGTCTCCTTCATTGGGAGATATCTGTCAAAAACGGTACGGCGAATAATACCTCCCACTTGCCAAATCCTTCAAGAACAACGCATCGGTGGACTTCCTGCAATTTTCAAGCGAATCCAATCCGACCAGCATGCACAGGGGTCGAAAATCTGGAATTGCCTTTTATCATCCAAGGTTTCTCAACGCGTATTTTAGAAAATTCTTGGGACTCTCTACAGTCTATTAACGTGATCGTTGTTATGCGGTTGGCAAAGTAATATTGGCGTACTCAATTGAAACGATAGTATTCATTACAAATTCTGTAGACCATTCCAAACATTGGCTTTGGCTACAACTTGCGCTAAAAGCCTTCAGTTGTCTGTCTATCTCCACTCAAAGATCTTTTATCGAGGTCTTCCTAGTAATGATCAAGCTGTCTTCAAGGCCACTATACTCATAGATTACATTCGATGTTTTCCGAGAAAATGAAAATAACGCTGTATTCGATGCGTTTTGTTTTTAAATCCATAGTTTTTGCAACTTCCCGAAAAACGATACAGTGCGATTTGCAGAATCGAACAATCCTTCGGGTGAAAAACAGGAAGACATATTTTCAGATCATCTGCGTATATCAGCATGGAAACGTGTTGCAGAACTTCGGAAAACTCGTTCATGACAGTGATGAAAAGAAGGGGTCCCAAATGACTTCCTTGTAGTACACCACTGTTCACCGAGAATGCACCAGCCTCACGTTACGGAATTCTATCAATTAGCTTAGAATGTATTCTTTTAAAACATATATAGGCAATTCCATTCTTGCAAAGTAGGAGAGGAGCGGGCTATATGCGCCTATTAAGAAGAATACTGATTTAATCAAATATTTCATCGAATATGTGTACAAAAATTATATACACATGAGCAGACATCTGTTTTCTATACATTGAAGTAATTTAATGTTGAAATCGCCTTCAGTTTTTGAGAAATCGATTTTATTTTAACAGTTGTCAAAATTGCCGAACCTCAAATCGTGCGGGCTAAATGCGCCTATTTATGTTTTAGGCAAAATTTTTGTTTTTTGGCAATATTTCCGTATAATTTCATTGGGAATGCTAAAAACTGATAGCAAAAACAAAGCTGAAGTTTTATAAAAATCTATTTCTTTTATAATTTTATAGAATTATACAAAAATTATTTATTCTTTTTAACCTGTTATTTAAGAATAGAGGCATTTTACAAACATGTTGGGGGCATACAAAACACGCTTTTATTCCACTTTCCAATTATTATGAAACCATCATAAAAGCTTAAATTTGTTTTACTTTATTAGATATGTTGTTTTGTCAGCCATTTCGTCAAACGGCTTTAGGCGCATTTAATCCGATAGGCCCATTTAGGAAACCTTTCCCCTACGGAGAGAAGAGCGTTGATTTCTTTCACATCAAATGCTTTCGACATGTCCGTGTGTATAGTATCGACTTGGAGTCCTCGCATCATCCACTGTGAAGTTCGCCGAGATTTGTCACGGTCGATCGCCGTCTCAGAAAGCCATGTTGTATCGTCCGATATTTCTCTCTCCCTCCTTGGGTACATTTGGTCGTAAACGATGGTCTCAAAAAGCTTTGGCATGGCAAAAAGTATTGCAACTCCACGATAATTTTTAACTATATAAGAGCTTAGATGAACTTTTATGTATCGGTACAATATGCGAAATCTTCCAAAACTTCGAAAATATACCTTTGGGAAGTGAGTGTGAGAACAGTCGGTGTAAGGGTGCTTCGAGTCCGTTAACCCGATTTTTAAGGAGCGAGTTGAGTAAGCCATCGGAACAACTAACTTTGGATTCATCGAGCATTAAAATTTACTTTCTGACATCTGTAATCGATAATGTTATTTCAGAAATGACTTCTTCCTTAAATTGATATTCTTGATCACTTCGAACATAATTTCCGAATAGTTTTGATGCTTCTTTCAAATTATGCGCT
This sequence comes from Uranotaenia lowii, assembly GCF_029784155.1. NCBI lineage: Eukaryota > Metazoa > Arthropoda > Insecta > Diptera > Culicidae > Uranotaenia > Uranotaenia lowii. The sequence goes on from NC_073692.1 coordinate 429,851,163, forward strand.
TTTAGTATGATATGAAACATTTTTTGAGTAACGTTTGAGTTGCGCTAGTTTGTTCTACGGTATCGATTATTTTTTCTTCGTTTCAATGCGCCAGTGTAGAACGAAAGAACGTTAAAATCTAATGCACATTCAACCAAGCGATGACTTTCTTTAATGTTATCTAAAACTCCAAAATTGTTCAAAAATTCTAGCATTGGGATAACGTTCTTAGAGATCTACCTTTTTCTCAACAACGTTCTGAAGTTTGTTTAAAATGTTAAATCTTAAACAAAAATTATACCGGTTGGAATAATAAAGGAGATTTTTCAAAGCAGTAATGATATTAGAAAAAATAATTAATTCACCATCTGAAACTTATTTTTCTTTTATAGAAAAATCTATAGGTTTTAAAAACAAAGTGAAAAGATTGTGATAGAGTGATAAAATTGTACATTTTTATTAAGATTTTTGAGCTGCTCGAAGTTTTGAGTTTAATTCTTTAGAACATGAGTGTTAGTTATACAATTTTTCAGTTTTCCTGGAGCATTGGAGGCACTGTAATTTATGCACTGAGCAGCTGAATTTCATGACTGAATTGATCAATTCATTTTTTTTACCCTCAAAAGAGGTGACCAAAGGAAATCGGAAAAATCAAAATTTTAATTTTTATGCCAAATGACTTAAAAATGCATCAAATGTAGAAATCAGGTGTTATCTCCAAACACAAATTTTGCCCAAAAATCGACTTTCTGGGACTGGGGACTGGTAGGAAAATTGCCGAACTGCACAAAAATCTCGACAAACGGTATACAGTACAACATTTTCAAAATAAAATTGTGGCGGCTTCCACTATTTACCATATCATAAAATCCCCAACCACTACTCACAAGCAAGTTAGTGGCAGACCAGCGAAAATTATGGACGCAAAAGGACGTGCCTTCAACAAAAAGGAGCCAACGGGATGCCGCCGAAACGTTCAATTGTTCTCACCACTACATTGGCAGGACATTAAAAACAAGTTGGAATTAAGTGCCGAAAGAACACAAAAGCCCCAGAATACACTGAGGATCAGATTTCGACTCTTAAATCCCAATTCCGATGGATGATAAACAAATATTCCGGGAAATGTTTTGTTTTGGACGATTCCAATTCGATCCCATTTGTACCCAAGAGCTACAACCCGAAAAATCTGCCTTAGTTCACCCAATCGAAGATGTTTTCGTAACTTTGAGCACATTGATGTACAAAAATAATTGGAGGGACAAAAACTGCAAACAATTTATTGGTAAAATCAAGAGATGTATTCAAAAAGTTGACATGAAGGCCGTACAATCGAGGGATTGCAGTGGAGAGAGAATTTTTTGCATTTGGAATGGTAATGATCAAATTTCCACAACTGCTTTACAAATTGCAACAATAAGCACATTTTCACTCTCTCTGAGCACTGGTTTTTTTTTTCATTTTAACTCAACTTCCCCTAACAAATTGCCACAAGTTACCACAAATCTAATCATTTGCTGCACAATCTGTGTGATCATTGACTATCTCTCCGTTTATCTCTGGACTGACTTCTCGGTCTCGGAAGATTCGGTCGGCCGAATATTCGGCGCCGAATACCGCCAAAAAACCGTTAAGCCGAATATTCGGCTCACCGAATAGTTGAGCTAAGTATTCGGCCGAATTATTTTTAAAATTTATACAATAACAGAATTTTAAAATTTTTCAACCAATTTTGGATAAATTATAAAATATGCAAAAGTAATGTTGAAAAAGTTCAAACTCATCAAAAACTTATGGTTTCGGTATATCGTCTTAGATGTACATAGGTATTGATGTATCTTTCACTGTAGATAGCTTTATATTTTGATTACCATTACTCCAAATTTTCTAGATATAGCCAGGCTTGTCCATAAAACCATTAAAGAATTCAAAAAAAAGTCAAATCTGACCGGGATAACCAGATATTTTTAACACCTTTCGAATTTTACTCGGATTTATTCAGATTATTTGCTAAATGAAATAAAAAACTCAATTTTTTTTTTTCGAAAATTGCTGCTTAGATTCAATGAGAAGTTTAAATTTTAAGTAATTTCAAAGTTTCAAACAAATCGTATGGACCCGGCCGTGTGGATACGTGTGGTAGAAAGAATGGTATGCTTAAGGATAAAGGTCATCATTCTATTTGGCAACTATTTTGGGAGGCATCTAGTTGAAATTCGACGTACTAAATGTACTTATTCGATATCAAATAAGCAATTTCAAATTGTTTGGCACCTGTTGCGACATGCTTTGTCCCTGATTTCACTTGAACTCAATCTCTTTGGTGAAAAACGACCTTAAAGCAACAAGTCATTTGATGTCCGTTCAGCTAATGGTGACAGCGACCTCTTACTCTTCTTTTAAAACATTAAGGGGCATTAAGATGGAAGAAATAGAAGAAAGATTAAATTATAGCTTTCTATTTCTATGGAAATCTAAACCAAATATTCGACCGAATATTCGGCCGAATATTCGTTTGACCGAATAGTTGAAAAGGTCAATATTCGGTATTCGGCCGTTCGCCGAATATAAAGTATAGTATACTGGCGCAAACAGTCCAATTGTGCAAGTTTACTTTATGTTTTCATTGAAACCAGAAAAACTCAGATTTTTTAAATCGTGAACCATTCTTTTAGCTCGAAATGCCGACTGCTTACAACAGCACCGGTCGACAATCGAGAATCGAGTCCCGGTTTGTGTTTAGTTTGTGGAAGCGTGATTGATATGTGCCATTAGGGGGACACGAAGAGCATAATAACTTCACCAGCCAACCAACCAACTCCGAACGCCCACGCAAACCCGGAATTTTCCGCACCCGGCAGAGCGCAAAGCAGCAGAGTATATCCATCAGGCAGAAGCTAAACTGTGTCATCATGACGAGCCACCCTCATTTTCACCGTAACGGCGGCCATTCTTCTTGTTAAACTGACTCACTCACCTACCACCTGACTCTGACATGAGCCAAGGAACGCTTGGCCATCATCGTCAGTCGCCATCGTAGGAAGAGTGTATCGAGTTGAACTTCCAAAAACAAAAACAATCCCATATAGCTTCTTCCTTTCGGTCGTCGTCGGCTAAACTGACTGACTGCACGACCAAAGTCGTATATGGATCGCTGTTAGAGGTACTCATGAACTCATGTCGCTTATCAATCGCGATTTATTACCCCCATCCGTGCGTGTTAAGGTGGGCGTAATAAGGTTTTTTTTTCGGTTGATACCTTCCATCTAGCAATTGCTAGGTCTACTAGTTAGATGGGTAACCTCAAAAGCAAACCAGTCGACCATTACCTGAAGTATAAGAATATGAGAGCCACCGAATGCGATGGACGAGTACATTAACGAGGGTATAACGTTAAGCACTAACACACGGGATGATGATGATGGTGCCAAGCCAGGACATGGGCCAACGTAACGAGCCGGTCAATTATCGCTTTGGGGGACGTAAACACAACACAATTCGGAAAATGAATTGCTCTTTGCCGTGGGATGTTTACTCGTTCGGTGTTGATTTTTTCTCCACTTTTTTTTTGGTTTGTGGTTTTTGGGCTTTTCAATGGGTGGCATTGAATGAATCACGGCGCGTCCCGATGTGGCAAACAAAACCACTAGCCAGAACGTAATTAAATATAAATATGAACACCAGAAGCAGATTACGTACGGATGTCGATATTTATTTCCGCCTGAATCGAAAGAGACCGTTACAGCTGTACAATTCTAATCAAACTTGTTTCGCACAAGAAAATTGATTCATTGAAGAATTTTGACAGAACCGAATTGGAAGGAGCAATGCAATAACATCACGCGACTTGAATAAAGAGAGGATTGTTAGAAGTGCCGCCCAATTGGAAAATCATCCAGTAGAACGTTTTTATGAACACGACAGTGAAGAAAAGGGTTGTTTATATTAGAATTAGAATGACATAATTGTTGAAATTCCGAGCAGAATCTCTTATTGAACCATTTAATATTCAAATAAAAAAAACACGCATATTAAACCAACAAATTTCTTTTCTAAAACTTAGTCAGCAATGTACCTTCGCCCTTTTTTAATTCTATCTCATTATGATACAATACAACAATGATACAATCAGTGTTGAAACAAACTAACAGAGGTACATTTAGACCAAACCATGACTTCACAATTCTACATAAATCTATTCGTAGCCCACGGGGTAGATTTCCACCAGTAGGTACTCACTGAAAGTATCATTTTCGCACGTGGCACTGCTTTTATGACCACACAAGCGGAAAATATATTCACAATTAGAAATCGACACTGCACTGGCTGGCTGCAGCGAGGAAAACTGTCAATCTGGTGGTTGATGTTGTTGATGCCGAGCCTTTTAGATGATCATTCTATTATGATGGGGCCAGCATCTGAAATTACCAGGTTAGTAGCGTAGCTTGATGCTGCTTTGATATGATTAACAATTGTAAGTCATGATGTATAGTTTGCACACTATAGAAACGTATTGTTCAGTAAAATAGAGTGCAGCCCCTACAGAGCTGTTATTCAAATATATATTTATTAGGGCAATCTTTTTTGCTTTAAAGCATTAGTGGCCAAGTTTTTTACCAAATTGCTATATTTTTCAGCTAGCAGACAGCAGAAAATGAATGTCTTAAACATTGTGACCAGCTCACAGTGGGATGATCAGGGTGGCCAGCGGATGTCCATATTCAAATTCCCGGTTTTTTCCCGGTTTTCCTGATCAGGATTTTAATCTTTTTCCGGTTTTAACATAGCCAGATAAACACTCTCTGTACCGTAGAAAATTTTTTAAGATGAAAGAAAATGAATCGTATTTAAATTTTAACATTTTATTCTAAATTCAATTGCTAACAGGGGTTTATAAAATTTACCCTTTCTGAAGAGTTAAGATTTAATAACTGTTTTCTATTTGAGGTGCTGATTCTAAGCAATAAGCTTTTTTCAGCTAAAGAGTTGGTTGAGATTTTGTTGACCTTTGAAAATACATTTTTTCTAAACATGTGTATTTACCTTTTTTTTAGAAAAACTGAACAACATTCGGAGGATTTCAAAATTTTAGATGTTTTTCCATATCAATTTCATTGAAAATTGTGAATTGTATTGTATTGATTATGTAAAACACGGAAGATTCATAGGCATTTAAAAGAATTTTACGCCAAAAGTAAGGCATTGTTTTATGAGATCTAGAACATTTAGGAGACATCTGAATCCTCGAGGGAAACATAATTTTATAGAAATCGTAAGGCCTTTTGATCCAAAGGGGTATAGTTTCGAGAAAACAGGCATTTAATTGAGATGTGGTGTTTGGTTATTTTCCGTATATTTATTTAAAAAAAAATACTTTTTTTCGAATGTCAACATATAAAAATAAAATTCTTGAAATCTGAAAAAACCACCAAATATGTTTTGAAATATGAGTTAAAAGATTGACGGTGTTAACTCAAAATCTAACATTTTTGCACTTATACCCTTTTGACTCTGAAGGCCTCATATAGATTTATTAGCTAAACAATTATCAATATCGATTTTACTCAGAACTGATAAAGTTTGGAGCTTCCAAACGACATGTTACTTAAAATAGAAGTGATTGAGAAATTTCGAACTTAGGATTAGGAATTCTTCATCTGCATTTTGAGTCGGACTTCTGTATAAATAATAGACATTTCAATCCGATCTCTTAAGGGGGGGGTAGGGTCTAACACTTAAAAAAAATCGATTTTTTTTTATTTTTTTATTTTCTTATTGTAAAACATTTCAAGAATGTTGTGTCAAATTTTCAAGTCAATTGAAGCAAAACTGTAGAAGTTATAGGCCTTTATCTCCTCCTATTTAATACTGCAAGGAAGCAAGAGCAGAAACTTCAAACGCGTTTTTCTCGAAAGCACGTTTTTAAAGTCCGTGGACATCGTCATTTGAAAACTACTTATCCGATTCTTTTCAAATTTGGAACATATTTTCTACATATAAAATACCAGACCCCAACGTTTTTCTTTTTTGTTTTTTTTACTTTGGGGAGATTTTACAGGTGAAAAATGGCGGATTTTTTCGTGAAAAATCGTAGTTTTTACTTCAGACAGCCACAAAAATTTCATAAAAATTTTTTTAAGTTAAATAAAAACGTTGGGGTCCAGAAAAACATCTATTAAAAATATTTTGTTCGGATTTGTTGACTTCAGATGATTCTGTGCTGAGATACAGTGTCCACCGCAAATCCTGTTTTCTAAAAGGCATCCTCGAAAGTTCTCCGTCATCGGCTCATTTTTCAATATTTTTCTACGAAAAAAATGATAAATGTTCTTTTAACAATGCTTTGTATAATGCAAAAAATTTGAATACATTTGTTTGAAAGATAGCTCTAGAAAAAAATCGTGAAAATGGTGTTTTTTTATACCCGTTAGACCCTACCCCCCCCTTAATTTGAATTTTCTACCTGAACTTTGAATTCAAATCGAAAATAAATTCAGATTCTAAAACTCTTATCAAAATTTTGAACATAAATTCTGTGTGATACTTTTTCGGCAAACAGTCTAATAAATAGCAACAGAGACATTTTATTCATCATTCCAACTTTTCAATCCTTGATCGATTCTTGGAATCATTAGTAACAGTCGTTTTTCTTAAACTGGTGACCGAAAAAGTATACCAATAATCCATGGAAAGTCGACAAATCACATATGAATATTATTTCTGAATCTCATAATAGAATTTTTAACAAAAGGTCAAAATTCTATTTTTAATTTAATTATTCGAAACAGGTTTTCTGAATTCGGACTCTTATGGCTGCTTATTTCTAATATTTAAAGAAAAAACTCAATTGGGGCACAAAAACATGCAACTCCATATCTTGTTGAATCATAACAGAACAAAATTGACCAATTGGTATCTAAAGCTTATGAAAAAAAAAATTTAATGAACTTTCCTATAAAGTATTTAAGTATATTAAGAGGAAAAATAATTTTTTTTTCACAGTTTTTCCCGGTTTTGATTTCAAATTCCCGGTTATTTCCCGGTTTTCCCGGTGATATTTTCAATTCCCGGTTTTTTCCCGGTTATCCCGGTTTTCCCGGTTCGCTGGCCACCCCCGGATGGCTCCATAAAAGGCTGGCCAAGCATAAAAAAGTGTTTGAAAATGCGATGTATGTAAAATGTATGTAAAAACCTTAAGCGATAAAACAGACTAATTTTCAAGACGTGAGTTCAGTTAAAAATTGTATTGATTTTACCACGTGAATTTAGATCAAAAATCAAGTGATTTTACATTTTATCCAAACAACCGCAGTATTAATTTAATTTTTTCTTAAAATTTCATCTGTGAATATTTCCTAAATTTTTATATTTACCGGAGGAAAAATGGTCGGAATTCAACCAGACCACACAAAACACCTTCAGCCTTTTCTCGATAAACTTCTCTCGGGATGAATGATAAACAAACAAAAAAAAATCCCATAAAAAGATATTTCAATTGAAAGTATAAATAATTCCTACTAGAGACAAAATTTATTAATTGTGAGGAAAAGAATCAGTGGATTTTAAGCCAAGGAACTAATTTTCGTTTATTGCATTTGCTTTTTGAGTATTGTAGGGAAGATTCGCATTCCGTTGGTTTAAAACTTTATCAAGGCGATGGCACTTAGTTAGGCCTGGTCAAACCCAACCAAACATTCGTTGACAAGTTCACTAAAGGTTCAAAATGTTTTATTTTAACATTAATTAGAAAATAAGCCCCAAAACTCCAACCATGCTAAGCGATTATTGAAGTTCATTCATTTAAAGAATTTTCTCTGACTTTACATCATATGACACATGACTCTTTCCAAAGTGACGTGACGAATTTTTGACAGATTTTTTTGGCATAAATAAGATTTTTAAACTCCCTAACCAACAACCTTTCTTTTGTGTTTTTCGATTTGCGGTTCCAAAGTTATTCAAGAAAAACAAGCGAGGCGTGACGACGGGCGGGAAAATGACTTTTCCAAAATAAAATCGTAGAAGCCAAATTTCTCGTCTCCCTCACATTTTAACAAAAAATTATCAGATAGTGATAAAACTTATTGTAAAGTATCAATGAAGTAAGTTTAAAAAAATATTTCAATTAAAAATCCACATAGCAAGTACATTTCATAAGCATTTTAAACAGACTACAGATAAACAATACGTTGTTTGATAAGAGAGATATGCTCGAAATTAAACTGCATGTTTTGGAAGACTGATTCCAAATTTTTGGCCGATACACTATACTGTGAGGTGATCCCCAACTTTTGGTCGATACTTTAAGTAGCTATTTTATTCATTTTAAGTAAGTTGCAATTTTTGTGTTTGATGTGTTTTGATAAGTATGGATTAAAAATTCGATTGCGACTTGAATTTTGAAATTTGGTGCACCTCACACTGAGATGATCGGGTTTGAATTTCAAGTGATAAAGTCATGTGAAGTAAATATTTTTTTTTGATAAATTCATTCAAGGGAGGTTTAGCAGTTTAGCACAAAATCTTTCAAATGAAATAAAAAAGAAAAGCAATATTTCATAAGATGGCTGAGATTTCGTCGAACAAAATTTTCATGTTTTTGAACGGGTGGTCCAAAACTATTGGCCGGCAGTGTATGAACTGTGCAACTGAGCCAAAAATTCCCGATTTCTTTGAGGAATTCATGTCTTTTTCTCGCATTTCCCGAGTGGCCAACCTGAATATGGCACACTTTTCTAGAATTTGGGTTATTAACAATTTTCACTTCATTCGTAGATTCAAACTCTCAATTCAGTTTCTCGAGGGCAAAAAAATGCAAGTGGCGCTAATCTCACTTTGCTCGAAGTCCAACAGAAAATGAGCTCAGTTTCATCACATATCATCGCAGAATGTCAACATGGTTTCCGTAAAAAGAAATCAATGTTCCGTTCATCAGCAGATCTCTATCCGATAAGAACATGTTGACGCAATTTATGTTGGATTTCGCCAAGCGTTCGATCGACTGCCTCATGAACTACTTATCGATAAGCTCGATACTATCGATTCTCCAAATCGATGATCATGTGGCTAGAGTCATACCTTCTAGACCGAACAGCATTCGTTAGGCAGGGTCCACAACTTACGCCGCTCCTTCTGGATTTCCGCAAGAAAGCCACTTGAACCCATTGCTATTTAATTTTTATATTAACGAATTTTGTGTACTGATTGATCCGGGAATAATATTCTACGCCGACGCACGGTGGGGATTTTTGATTAAAAAAAGATACCTATTCCTTTGATGATGCCTAAACTTTGCTTAATTCTGAAAAACAACCATTTCTTATGCAAAAAAACACGAGGAATCGAATGGTCCACACCACTTTCTGATTAACTGCCTCTGATTGCCTCAATTTGCCTGATTACCCCCATAGATTATGTAACGGGTGTTAAATAAAAAATGAGAATGTTTTCAATACCTTTCAGTAACTCAAATAAAGAGCGTAGAATTTTCGGTTCCAATTAGAATAGAGGAATGCAAACTGGGAATTTCGATCAAAAAAGGTAAATACTTATTTCGTTTTCAAGCACCCCGTGCGTGGTAAATTCTTGTTAACCATCCTTGTATAAAAAAAGCAAGTATCGAATATACAAAACCGTTTTTAGATCAGATTATTCTGAAAGCCTCATTTTATCCTATTATTCTTACAATTTTTTATGAATAACTAGAGAAAGGAGAATAGGAAATTTGGATTTCGGATGTACACGGATGAGCAATATATGGTTAGAAAGATCTTGACGAGACAAGACAAAGTAACCCATAGGGTCATAAAAATATACTGTGGGAAAAAAGTTATGGATTCTTCAAGCTGTATTATTTAAAAAAAAAAAACTGGCAAAAATGTTCAGCTAGCGTTTTTGCCACTCTTTTCTTCGAAATAATACAACTTCTTCGATCCATAATTTTTTTTCTCTCACGGTAGATTTTCTTGACCCCATCGAAACTTTTTCTTGTCTCGTAAAGATCTTTCGAACCATATATAGTTCATCCGTGTACATACGAAAACCAAATTTCCATCCTCCTTAATCTTGCTATTCAGCATTTTTTCAGCACGTATACGGGCCGGGCAATTCTACAAAACAATTATACAAAAACCTGGCAAAATCCTGGCATTTGTTTACAAAATCGATGACCAAAAATCCGGGCAATATCCGAGCAAATTTTGTCAAAACCCAGAAATTACTCAACAAAAATCAAAAAATAAAAAAAATGATTAAACAATTTTTGGTCATCAAAACCTTCGAGAGATTTCAAATTGAAAGCTTCCAAAAAAACTTTCATGAATATTTTCATAAAACTTGCTCAAAAAATCATTTTGGAGGCATAGTTAAAATACTTTTACATCATTATTTGTTTTTATTTTGTTTGATTCGCCAAATAAAGTGAATAAATCCAGGCAAAATCCGGGCACTTTTCAATGAAATCCGGGCATCTGGGCCGGGCCGGATTGTTCCCAAATTTGATGACAATTATCCAGGCAAACCCGGATAAAACTGGGCAATCTGGCAACCTTAACTATGAATCACCACTTTTCTACATCTGTTAATGCTTGGGATTGTCTTCATTAATTCTTTCGAAAGCCATTAAGAGCTCATCAACCGACAAAATTCCTTGTTATTTTTTCGGGAATAAGAATTCATGAGAATTTTCTCAGAATACTGTGCTTAACACACGAAATTACTGGTTCAAAACGAGGAAAAAACAATACGTATTTATTTTGGAATTTCTACTTATCGCACTACGAAACATTTTTGTCGAGCTTTACTGCACCTTCCAAAGCGCTCAGTATTTATGTCAGATTTGAGTGTTTGCAATTTTAGTAAATGAGAGAAGTTGCATATGTCGCATGAGAGGAAAATTTCCTCAGGAAACAAGCCAAAGCAATGCTTTGTAGCTACAGTATAGAAGCACTCAAACAGCCACGGGTGGTGAATGAATATTTAATACAAAATCTTTCTTTTTCAAACAAAGGTAAGAAGATGTATGCTACGAACAACGTCCAGGTAGAGCCAAGTAAATGGACCATGACAGTACCACACATCCTTGATCAATTGAAAATATTAGGAACATTTTTAAAGCAGAAAACCGATGAGGGTTTTTGGTGTGTATGTTCAAAAAACTGTTTTTTTTTTCATTTTTGTTTGAGATATTTAAAAATAGTATTCTTCAATTTTAAGAAAAGTCAATAGATAACATCAAGATCCCCTCGTTAAATTGATCGTTGATTTACAAGTTTGGAATATCCTACAGCTTTGTCAAAAGTAGTGCACAAATTTCTCAAATTAATAATAAAATGTAATAATGCTCGGTCTATTTTCCTTTTAAAAAATATAACAATTTTATCTAAAAAAAATTTTTTTTTACATTTGTCATCTATAAGTCGTTGCTCTAGTAGACAGAGCAAAGCCATTTTAAACTGTTTTTCCTAAACAGTTGAAAAGTTTTAAAATGTTTCCCCGAGTCGGACGAAAAATATCTCGCCGAACATCGTCGTTCGTAATGTTTGCGCGTTCGACAAATCTGCACCAGTATGTTAGACTGCGAAATCCCGGTCGGTCCGGTCCCACTACACGAGAACCAGATGGTCACAGACAGTAATAACGAGAAAACGATAAAATATAAATACGTTTTATGGATTCTTCTCTTGTTTCCCGCCACAAAGTAGGAAAAACACTGCCGGGGACCCTCATGTCCCATATAGATCGAGAAACGACCAATAGATTTTAACTAATACATCCTCATTTTCTGGCTACATTATCATCATTTGGTACTACTGTCTTGATAGGTTTCTGATTAAGTTATTTCCACCTATTTTACCTATTTCAAATCACAATAAGAAACAGTTTGGCAAACAATTATAAGCTTTGGACCAAGTCCGTCAGATCCGAAGATTAATAGTAGATGTTCGGTCAATGTCAAAATATCTACACGTACTGACTAATTTGAGTCAAATGTAAAGAAATATTCACCCCAGGAATCCGAACGAACCAGTTTTCGATTCTAAACAAGCGCTCTGTGCACCGTTCTGTATGTGTATATTTATAGTTTGTCTTCACAACAAAACGAAACAAGGATCGGATTTTCATTATTCTGGAAACATATTTCAACCGGGGGGCCCAGTTCACTTATCTGTCGAAGTGCAGACCGATGGGCATTCACAGGCAGGATTCCCCCGTCATCATCTTCATTGGGATCATCATCATCAGCAGCAACAACATCATCATCATTCTCCTGATCAGCCAGCCTCCTCATCGTTTAGTATCAGAGCTTCTTCTCCTGCTGCTGTTAGGACCATCGTTTAGAGATGAAAATAAGTTGTTGTTGTTGTGGTTGTTTCTGGTGCTGTTTCGAGCGGTTTTGCTCTCTGTTTGGATCACTCTGGCAGGCCCCATACAGTTCGCGTAGAATCGTCCGTTTCGTTCGTTGGACGGTTTGGTGTACTTTTTCCTTGCATAGGCCGGCATTTGGCGGACAGAAGCAAGCAGTAAGAACTCGGTCGATTTTAAAAATAGCTCTCATGTATCCGAGACTCCGTTTGTTGCCGGCCGCGCGCACCTTTGCTTCCCAATCGCTCTCGTCCTCGGCCCCAGGAGGCGGCACAGGTCTCTATTCCCTGTAACATATAAGTAAGTAGACATTTGGCCCGATTCGTCCACGTGATTCCTGGTGTGGTTGTGGAGGGTTGTTCTGTGTTCTGCTGTGCTGGTTGAGTGGAGTGCCCCTCGAGTTGCTGCTGTTGCTGATCATTGGCGATTCTGGCTCAAGTGATATGTATGGATTATTGTGGAAAACTCGCCATTCTCTCCCGGTGCGATGACGATGGTTTGCCTTTTGGCTGGCCTCCTCGCAGTGCATTTTCCCGAGCTCGTCAGAAGAGTACAGTAATAGCTCTATTAATTTTCCTAAATGGCTTTTTACGATAGTTCCAATTTCATATTGGTTTTTCCTTCAGATGTGCTTTGAGTGGCCCCTTTCCCCACATCAGCCTCCAAATCGGCTCGCAACAAGGGAAGAAACAATAGTAGTAGGTAGTCACCACCGACATTTCGGGGGAGTTCACGGCTGACGTCATCGCGTACTAATTTCACCAAGCAAAATTTATATACTTTTGTGTGCTGAACACCGATGTTAGCAAGTTTTAGGAAGCGACGGAAAACTATAAAAGTAGCAGCGATAAATAATATCGCTCCACGGCGTCTGGTCAAGGCTACACGGAATCGGTTAGGTTAGGTTTGGTTTGGTTGAGTTGTTAAGCTCCTACGTACACAGTTCTTCGTCCATCGTCGGCCAGAAACAGGTGAACCGATCGACTAACCGCAACAGCTAAAACAGAGAAAAAATAAAACTCCAAGCAACGATGAACGGCGCTCTCCTCGACAATCACAGCATTAGAAATCAACGCGCGGCAGTTGAACTCGTTCAAGCAAATCAATTCCTCCCGCGATTGGCCTTTGAAAGGTTAAACCGTCATTCCAATTCTCACCGAAATGGTGATTAGAGAATGACGGAACTGTTGACGGTTGTAGATATATATATGACAAAAGATCGAAATACAAACAAAAAAAACACTTATTAAATTATAATTAGCCAAGGTTAGCAGTCTTATTTCAATACAGCTGAGATAAAAATTGTAACACTTCGAATCTGAAAATGCATTCACGGGATTTTTTTCAGAACAGGTGAAAAAGGATGAAGGAAAATAATATCCTTTGTTCAGTTAGGATTTGTCTTTGACCTAACATCTATTAAACGTTTATTCGGCTTAATGTTAGACAACCTTCGGCATTATCAAAAAACTTCGGGCTAATGACCGATTGGCCGACCTTTTGGGCTTCTTTCACTCAAAACTACAAGAAAACAAAGTATATTTTTAAGATAATTTTATTCATTAAAATGTCTTTAATAAGGCCTCGAAGGACTAATGACATTGGCTCAGTGGGTTTAGTTTTAGTCCGATTAGGTTGACGGCATGTTCAAGCGACAAAGCATTGCTTTGCTTCCTGCGTTCCAATAAGAAAGCAAAGCAAAGCATTTCAATGCATTGGTATGACATACTGGCGCGTTGAATTTCACTACGAATCACTACTTTTCTTAATCTGCTAATGCTTAGAATCTTCTCCTTTTTTTCGGGAGCTATTAAGAGCTCATCAGATCATGATCCGGATTTCAAGAATGCCAAAAATTACAACCGAAAAAATTTCTGAACAAGAATTCATGAGAATTCTCTCACCAATTAAGATATTTTTTTAGGTTATTATCACAAATTCGTTCGGATCTTCTAAATACTGTGCCTAAAAACCGAAATTACTGATTCAAAACGAGAAAAAAATTCAAATTGGAATTCAAACTTGTCGCGCTACAATACATCTCGGCATCAGATTTGTCGTGCTTTGCTGTACTTTTCAAAGCGCTCAGTAGAGCTTACATCAATTAGAATTGGAATAAACTTTTGCTCATATTGTGACGCTTCTAGTGGAAAAATTTGGAAGTTTTTGGCTCCTAGGTGTCGGGAATTTTGTCAGCTTCACGTATGGATTTTTGACATTCCGCAAATCGACTATACTTTGAAAACAATCATCATGGAAGCCGAAAGAAGGGGAAAAATTTTGCACAGTTATTTGGAAAATCCATTGTGGTCTGCATCTAGGCTAGCTAAACAGCTGAAATTTCCCAGAAAAACCGTACGGCGCGTTATCAAACGGTATAAGGAAACATTGATGACGATTCAGAAGCCTCAAACCAATCGTCGAAGTGGAACTGTCGACCGGAAATTGAGTAGTTAGATTTAGAAGACGATTAAGAGGAATTTCAACCTGACTGACCGTAATTTGACCAGAAAATTCGGTGCTGCCCTTAGTACCGTGAGGAGAATTCGACTCTGGGAAGGAATCAAATCGTTCGATTTAGCAAACAGCCAAATCGGACCATAAAACTGAATATTTAGTGTGGCCAAAATCCGTGCTCGGAAGCTATACGACTAGGTGCTGACCAAGTTCGACGGGTGTCTTCTGATGGACGAGAAACCTATGTCAAGGCTGATTTCGGGAAAATCCCAGTTCAAAAGTTTTACTTGGCAACGGCTCAGGGGAATATTCCAGCCAAATTTAAATTTGTTTTTGCCGACAAATTTACACGAACATTTATGATTTGACAGGGCATTTGTAGCTGTGGCAAACAAAACGAAAGTTTCGTTACAAATGAGACAATAACATCGGAACTATACCAAAAAGAGTATCTCCAAAAGCAAATTTTGCCGTTCATTCGATCTCACGACCATCCCGTAATGTTTTGGCTGCCAAAGTCGTTCTAGAATAGTATGCAGATAAATTGGTCCAGTTTGTTCCTAAAAACCTTAACTCACCCAACTGCCCCCAGTTCCGCCCTATTGAGATATACTGGGCAATCTAAAGAGAGAAGACTCGAGGCAAAGAGAAAGGTTGCCAAAGACATCAATCAGATGAAGACCTGGTGGAATAAGATAGCTTAAACGATCTGCGCCGCCTAATGAGCCGAGTTACAGGAAAAATTCGAGCTTTCCTTCGGAACCGTGACGAATATTTTTATCCGTATTTTTAATTTAAAGTATGGCGAAAAGGCTACATTTGTATAAAAAAAAGATCTTGAATTTAATAATAAATAACTGAAATACAGGCAATTGTTCTTGTTACTATTCTTTCTGAAGCAAGTTTTATAAATATGCATTGCAGAAATCACTATGGCCGGGCCAACCATGTGGTCAATACAGCAAAAGATATCGGAACAAGGGAAGGAATAAAGTGTTGAATTTCCTACCAAACGATTCATATAGGTTCTTATAAAAATAATGCAATGTAGAAGTATAAATCTGTAAAAAGGTTGGATCTCACCAAATATGTTTTCAGCAAGAGGATACATTTTTCACTGAGCTAGATCCGTGCGTTTTAGTTTTCAAGGGCAGGGCTGATGCGTTTTGGTATTGGGAACTTTAGCAACGGAGCTTCTGAATAAGCCTCTTCAAACATCTTTCCGGTGTATGAAATATTCACAAGATTTTTTCCCAAGTTATAGCGCACTTCACAATAATGTTTACTTTGTTGTTATAATCAGCTGGATTCGATTAATCCTTAATCTCTTTTTAACGGAGCATAAATTTTGACGTCCTTACAAGGCAACGCCTACTTGAATTACGCATAACTCCTTATGCTGGTCACAGATTTATATCATAGCAGTAAAAAATTATGGAAGTACAAAATTAAGACGCATGCACAAAGCGCATGGGTGTACGGTCAATTTTCGACTAAATGTATATCGAGGCAGATTTTAAGCAAATTCCGGGAAACCTGTCAGTTACATTGAACCTACCGTTGGAACAATGTTGCCGAGAATCACAGGACGCAGAAGGTTTTGGAATTAGTCAAGAAGTTTCTAATTTGACAAGCCATTTAGCACGTACGGAAAGCGGAACACATCGTTTCGTTTGTATCTGAAAGAGTGCCTCCACGGCTTCCTCCTTTCCCCAAGGGCCACGATGGTCCGATGCTCTTCTTGCCGGATTTGGCATCCTGTCACTATTCCAAAGAGGTGGAAAATGGATACGAGGCGCACGGAGTCGATTTTCTGCCTTCTAAAAACCCTAAAGTTGTAATTGAGAGGGCATGGATTAATACACTGAAAAAGATCGATTCGGATGTCGTGCAAAATCTTATGGATGGAATTAAGGTCAAGGTTCGAACATTCGGTTATACAGGTGAAATAAAATTAATCAATGATTTTGAAACGAGCTCCTATTGCTTAAGATTTAGTAGCAATTGGATGAAAGCTTGAGTTTTCAGAAGTAATTTTGTCTGTCAGATTGAAGTGTATCGCATTTCATACACAGCGTACACGTACACTTCACGTATTGAAGCTTATACGTTTGATTGGAGTTATCCTTAATCCTAATTCGGACTAAAATGTAATTTTGACATTATTTGGAATTAAAAAGCGGGTAACTTTTTTCAGTGGCACCAAAAAAGGTGTTCTCAGATCTCGAATCGATTAAAAAAAAATCTTGTTTCATTTCTTTTTGTTAAACATACTGTATAAATACTGTTCTACTACTTCCAGTAAGATCCTTATAAACGTAGCTACACTCTACACTAGCGATTGCTAGTTCCATCAGCGATCGTTAATAGGCGAATTGCCCAATCGTGGGAT
Source organism: Uranotaenia lowii (assembly GCF_029784155.1). Classification (NCBI taxonomy): domain Eukaryota; kingdom Metazoa; phylum Arthropoda; class Insecta; order Diptera; family Culicidae; genus Uranotaenia; species Uranotaenia lowii. The sequence continues at coordinate 429,868,354 of NC_073692.1, forward strand.
ACAAGACCTCCCCCCAATTCACAGATTAAGAATGTTGAATAGCATCGGCGATTGACGAGCTTTTCCGTCATACCAACAACTTCTTCCAGCCATTGTAAATAAGTAGATGCCTGCTAACCGCAATGCAGCTGAATATCGCAAGATGTACTCTGAGCATTTCATCCCAAACTCGATCCGCAGTAGTCGGTAATGAGGTGAGGCTGGCAATCTAAACAACCTTCTCCGAAATTCCAAAATGCCCTTCCAACAGTCATTCTTCCGGCCGTCGAAAATGAACTCACGCTGCTAACCGCCGCATGGCATCGAGAGTAATCCTCTCGGAACTAACTTTTCCGGCCTGGAGCATATCGTGCCCTCTTTGCTGAAGATCCTCTGCGCTAGTGCCACTACTTTGGCTCGTCCCCTTCCACCAGATGGCTCCTCTGGTTGGTGGACTCCTCCGCGCTGGAAGCTGCCATGCTTGCTAACCGCAAGTTTCTTATTCCACTTCCAGACGTATGTGGGCCCATGACCTGTTGAAATGAAAGATTCAAAGCAGGGTTCAGTGGTGGAATAGAGGTAATTCTTTATTTACTACTTCAGTAAGGTCCTTACATAGCTACACTCTACACTAGCGATTGCTAGTTCCATCAGCGATCGTCAATAGGCAAATAGAGTGTCAATTTTGCACTTCTGACTGAAAATATTTTTCAATTCGCAATCGATATGGACAATGCAGCATATCGTGCCCTCTTTGCTGACGATCCTCTGCGCTAGTGCCACTACTTTGGCTCGTCCCCTTCCACCGGATGGCTCCTCTAGTTGGTGGACTCCTCCGCGCTGGAAGTTACCACACTTGCTAACCGGTTACACTTCCAGACGTATCTGGGCTCATAACCTGTTGAAATGAAAGACGGCCGGCTCAGATGAAGTTTCTATTGCGAGTGCTGGTTCGATCGATGTGTGAGCTGTTTTCAGGTTTTCGTTGTTTGCACGGCAGCGCTACTACTTTATTGTTTCACGCATTTTGAGTAAACCACGTGCTTTGATCCATCCAAGTATCATTATATAGATCAATGCAAAGTCAGCCTATCGACTTTGCTTCTTCTAGACAATGATACGGTGCGGGACAAATGGTCTTGTGCGGTAAGAAGTTTTCTCAAATCACGCTCTCGGCTCATTTTCAACACCTTTCATGCTTCCTAATCTAATCTATCCGTCTATAATTTTCATTACTTTCATTTGATATTCTTCCTATTAGAATGTTCACCGAAATGCCATTAATCATTCAATTAAAACAATTAAAACTCGCGGTGATAATCTTTCAACACTTTTTAATTGTTTACAAATTTTATGGAGGATTTGAATGCTTTTATCTGCTTCCTAAAACTTTATTCCGGATTAAAAAAAATTGGAATATACTATCCTTAAACCTCATATCTTTTGCTTAAAATTGAAAAAGTATCATTTCAATCAGATCACTTTTTCAAAATTTACATCGGAAGAATTGCAGTATCTTTTCTCGAAAGCGGTTACCAACAACTATTTTTGATCAACACAATTGCTTTTGCTCATAAATATCTTAAACCTTTCAATGAGGGGACGCCTACGGCGCTGTATGAAAGATACAAACAAAAACCCACACCGAAGAATTGTTCTGCTTTGAAGGCCTTACTTTTCCCAGCGGAAAGCCTGACAACGCGAATCTTTTGTTAATGCTTTTATCGCCACAATTTTAACATTACCGGGCAGATGTTGTAAAACGAGAACAATTACTTCATTATGATGGCGATGGTAAGCGGCAACTCCAACGTTCCCAGAAGGTGTGTTTTTGTTGTTGTTTTGTTTGTGATCTTTCTTGTATACCTCACTACACTACCAAACTGGGAATTAATCGCCAATGTCGGCGAGGTCAGGTGCTTGTACACACGCATGTTATACCATAAAAGGAAAGTGGTCACCGAGTCAACGAGACATGGCACTTTATACAATAAGTCATTGATGCCACATGGATGGGGAAGCTGGACGGACATTTAAAAAACCAAAGTTTGGTGGATACATTTAAAAGATCCTTGAACCGATCAAAATCTAAATAACAACTAATAAAAGTGGTTTGATTTCGATACATCGTTTAGTCGTAGTCTTGAATTGTTTTGCAATAAAAAAAAAAACTTATCCGTCCTGTAGAGGATTATAACCCAAAAAAATCAACTCCAAACCACTACTGTACTAATTCTTGATCCATTATTGGCCGAAAAAATCATCACCACCAAATAACAGCAGCTTTGGAGCGGTCAATTATAAATCAGCTCGTGTTTATAGTATTTCGTGCTTCTGCTGCTGTGTTTATCTCTCAATCGAGTGGTGTGTGCAGTATGTTTTGCCAATAATGTTGGTTTTGCATTCGTGCCAAGCTCTCCAGCAAGCAGTAAGTAGTGTTCCGGATGATGGGGTTTCGTCGGCAAAATCTAGCATCGTGGCTATCTCATTCGCGATCTATCCTCGGAACATGGCTTTTGGAGACCGTGAACTTTTCGATCACATTTCGCGATATAATTTGCTAATTTATCATTTATTGGGCTCATGCCAACGAGTTGCGAATTATCTATCACATGATTTTTTTTTTATTCAAAGGCGAGAGCGAATGAATAGAAAAATACCACAACCACCATATGATGGCTTCAAGTGAATTAAAAATTATTATTCGGGATTATAAAATCTTATCACCTGAACGTGGCGGCATAATAAAAACCGATAGCAAATCAAACGAAAACCATCAATTGAAACTTATCAACAAACTGATAAAAGACAAACATGGATAAGGTTGGCCTCAAAGTTGTTGAACCAACAGTTGCGAAAACGCTCAGTGATTTATCAAAGGTAAACTTTTTTTTGCGACAGGTTAAATTTTGGATAACGTAAGCTTTCATGGCGTTTGCTTTCTATGCACACATCAGAGTGAAGCATGATGTAATCTGCCGTTGCGTTATTGATTTATGTCCCACATGCATTAGTTTTCGCGACTGAAACAATTTTGGAACATTGCTTGTCAAATACCTAAGTGAGTGTTATCTACCGAACCACACACGGTGTCAGGGTTCAACCGACCCGTAAGGGATGTTTTTGTGTGACTGTTTATGTTCAATGCTCAAGACTTGGCTAAAAACTTGTTTAAATAATATTTTATAAACTTTTAGTATGTATTCATTGAAAGAATGGACAAAATTTGTCGATTTATCATACCTTTTCACGCACTGACTAAATTTCTCATGCAGCATCAATCATGATTACCCATGAGTGTTTAAACATTGGCTTAATGAGACATCATGAAGTTTTCAGTGAAACCTACACTTGGCATATTCGAGGTGACCATATCAGTGAATTTGGATTCACAATAACTTAAAATAATGTAATCCAAATTTTACATGAAATTGTATCGAAATATTATATCCTGGCACCTCCTAAAAACTAATAAGTTTGTGCATAAATTATAAAAAAAACGGAAAAGGAATTCATTCTTGATAAGCAAATGACCATGATACATTCGAATTACATTTACATATATACCAACATACATAGGCTACATTGTTGGTATCTTTTCACCAGAATCTGTTCATCTTCATTCTTCGTTTGAAAGTTGACCTTATACTGATATATCTAACGTGAGTTGGTTTGGAGGACGATGGAGCAGATAAAAAATCTCAAGATAAAATACCCTCGCTCATATAAAGCATCCATTCTTTCAAGACTCATCTCTAGCCTTTAGAGATTCTTTTTTGTTATCTGTTGAAATGGAGCCTACAATGGAGTCTACAATACTATGAAAAAATAACAACATTTGGAGAAATTAACGTGAAAACTCCTTCATACCAGGAAAATTCCTCACTCGGTTAGGATAGTATATGCCTTTTTAAAAACTGCTGATTTACTGCCCTTTTACTATACGCTACGGTTCGGTAATGCTTCTTCTGCAAAGTCAACAGAAGAACAAAAATTAAAAAAAAAAATCGAAAAACTACAAAAACGAGAACATGTGAGAACCGGAATCGACCGAATCACCCTGCCGCTGAGAATCGCGAGAGCACCGAACGTTTCCAGGCATCGCCGCAAGTTGTGGAAGGTTCTCAGCAGCCTCATCCGTCGTCGTGTCGTGTGTACCTAATATCGACGAACGAGGTCCTAGCATTTCAAACCAAAGACCGACTATCCAATACTGAGGACCAAAGTCGAGTTCAACTAACTAAAACTGGAAACAGAACGAACAAACGAACTAGCGACGATGGATGTCAGGCGAGGAACGCGACCAGGGAAAAATCGATTTTTCAATAATTATGTAAAATCTGCACAATGTGTGCCGCGTTCCATTTTGCCCTGAATCGAGTCAAGCCATACGACGATGCTCTTGGGTTTTACTGGATTGGAAGGGGTGGCTTTTGGTGGTTGGTGGGTTGGTCTGGTTCGGTTCGCTGGAAGTGTGGGAGTTTTCATTCCGAAAGGATTTGGAAGACTGTTAAACGGTTACGACGATCGGTAAGGAAAAAGTACGATTCGTGGAATTCGTGTAACATCCTTTCTGGTGATGCAGTGTACCTTCAAAAGCGCCGAAATGTGCTTCGCTGTGTTAGTATAACTTTCGGGTGACTTACTATCGAATTAACAAACGATTAACAATATTAAGAGGAACCTTGACAATAATTTAAAACGAAAAAAAATGCTAAAGTTAGACAAAACATTGTGCGGCTTGCGGATGTTTCCGACGATGTTCGCACGCCGTTCTACCGTAATGTCGATCCAGGCTCGTTTCTGTGCCGTCTTCAGGGCATCTAAGGTACCGTATCGTGCGTCTGAGAGGTCTCTTCTAGAATGAACACCAAGGAGTGGTTCGTAGGGTTAAAATCCGGTGATTTTGGCTATCAATCTTTGCCGGTGCTAGCATCTAATCCTTGCGAAGTATAAAACCATACGATTAGAAAAACTTCGTTCTTGATTACGCGCACGGTGAATCCTCTGATGGTAGTAAGCTGGTAGTATCGTTCCTGACGTAAATGCTTTAACAGGATAGGGCACCGGTAGGTCCCCGGAATTCTACACCAAATCAACTAGGTTTTAGGTTTTATTGTCAACAAACTGTAATTCCAGGTTTAAAAGCCTAGGATTGTCCGCTAAACACTCCGAACAACAACCCAATGAACCACTCCGTTTGGTCGCTTGAAGGAATAATTTTTAGCCGCATGATACGGCCTTAGATAACTTTGTTAGTGATAAGATATGTAGCTTGATCTGATAAGATGGGATATAGAAAGTTTATAGGGTAGATATAAAGGCGTAACGAGCACCCGGGGCGAACTGTGCACCCCTCTTTTGAACAGTTTTGTAGTTTCTTCAGTATTAATTTTTCAGCAAAAAATTAATCTCCATATCATCTTTACATAAACATTAAAAAAAACAACTAGGTTCTCATTATACCCCTACAGTGATTGATTTTCAGCTTTCGGCAAAAAACTTTAAAATGCATTTTTAAACGTTTTTATCTACTTTTTGAAGTTTCAGCAAGTTAGAAAGTAGACTTTTTAGAGTCTGAGCACGAAACAATGATGTAAATCACAAATTATAGCTGTTTTCTATAGTTGAATAAGGTCTATCAGATGTTTTTATAGGCGAAAAAGGCAAAATTTAACTGAAATGTTGGTTTTCCCTTAATTAAATGCTCAATTTCTCTAAAAAACATCCATTAAGTATATTTCGAATCATTTGCTAACAAGTGGAAACGATTCTGTGATTATTTTTTTTATATTAGTGCGAAACTAAGCAAAACTAAATTTAAAACAAGCCAACCATCATTGTAAAGCACATTAAACGGTTCCACCATACCCTTTGTTTACGTATTCGGGTCCATCTTGTTAAGAGTTTTCGTTACTAAATTGATTAAGAAATTTGTTCAGTATTTGTCCTGCTTCCACTTAAATCGTTAAATAGTATCCTATACAAAATTTTAATTTTTTACAAAAAACCTTACCCGAAATCTGAAAAAAAAATCACAAAAAAATCAAAAAATGTTCTAGCTTTTGAAAAATGTGTCGTACATGCGAAACTTTTCAAAAGTTTTCATAAATTCTTCGAAAAATATTTTTCTTTCGTCGATTTGCATTTATTTCAGATGGGGCTGTCACATTTGTTTGTCTAACGACTTACTTATGCTAATGCACTGTGCAAAACCCCTATTATGCCATTATCTGCCCTAGTATTCGAATCCACAACGCCTACTCTCTGGACAAACTAAATGTTTAATTATGAAATAAGCAATCATGCAGAACATGGCGTCAAAACTGGAACTAACAGATGTGAGTAACTAGCCCAAGTAACAATTTAAACTTAAATATGGGAAAAGTTCATACCACTGATGACTAATACCCGTCACTCGTGTTTTGGAGAATCTGTAACATTTTAAGCCTGCCAAATATTACCAGTTTGTTTCAAATGCTGTGATTGGCCATGGCAAGAATGAATTTTTCCTTAAAATATCCCTGTGTTGAGAAAATTCCACAGTTTAGATTTTTCTTTATTTCGATCTAAATTTAAAAACACTTTCAATAAGGTGTCACCAAGCAGAGAAAAATGAATAAGGTAATATTTTCTGACACATCGATAGAGGAGAGTCTAAACTATGATTTAGCGTTAAAAAGTTATACTGAACTCGATATATTTTTTTCATGGGTATGTTTTATCACGGCCCATGTGCTCGTTATAACGCGCCAATCGTAGTATGCTGAAAACAGCATTTATTTTTCAAAACGACCAATTATCATTGAAAGTGAACAAAAAGTTAAATACCAGTTTTTGAGCGTCAATTCAGCCCAAAAAATCTACTTCTTATTTTTTTTTCGAATTTTTATTAGTCGATTTTGGTTTTCTTTCCAGTTAAAATGTCTGTAAGTATAAGTGTGTTTTCGGTCTTCGGTTGCTTCCGGGTGTGTTCGGCTGTTAGGCGCTTATTTAATATACAGTGGCGCGTATTTACAACACAGTTTTGCTCTGTGGCTTTGAATATGGTTTAAAAAATCATGTTTTTAAAGCAACTGATTGAATTTTTGTGATAAAAAATCATCGTTTTTTATACCAAAAGAACGTGGAATGCATATCAAATCAGCGATGCGCTTAGGTAGGGAATGATAGAGCATGTTCCCCTAGGCTTTGCAAGCAAACGACAGCGTGTTTATAAAAGATTAATAAAATCCTCGTTATATTGAGTTGAATTTCAAAAAGAATTCTAAATAAATGGTTTTAAAGATAGCTACTAAACCTATAGGGCGTTTCATTATGTCTAAGCACGATAAAAAATTAACAGTACATATAAACACAATTAAGGAGCAAATCCTAATTTTATTTTACTTTTATGTTCTCTATAGTCTTCCTTTTCAGTGATTCAATACAAAAGTTATCGGGATGAATAAAGCCACTGAAGCTTAAAATCCCTTGAGAAAAAAAAATACAAAATTAGATTCCAGTCAATCGTAGGCCAGTGATCAATTTTTTTTTTCGAAGACCGCTTATTCGTTTCAGCACAGACTGATTTGGGATGATTTTGACCACTTTTTTTCAGTCTTTCTGGGAAGTTCTCGATAAAATCTGCAGGCTTTACATGTTTTGTCAAATACGATTTGATAAGGATCAAAAAAGTTTCAATCGGTCGCTTGAGGACAATAGACAGATTGATTTCTTTCGGCACGATCTGGACTTTGTTGGATTTGTACCAAGCCATCGTGTCCTTTGAGTAGATGCCAAATCCGGCCAAAACAGTATTGGGTGATCGGGGGTTCGGCACCAAAAAACTAATCCGCTATCACTAATTAGTCCGCTAACTTTTTGTTAGCTGTTTAATTTTGCCGCTAAATTTGAATTAAGCTAGCAAATTCAAAAGTTCCGCTTTTTTTTTTGTTCCACTAACTCCCATATATTTGTTTTAAAATCACGTATTATTACTGATAGTAGTACATATATTTTTAGTAATTCATCAATCTGAGAAGACATCGGGTTACATTATGACTCCAATTTACGCTCCAGATGAAAATTTGCTCATCGGATGGTCTTAGTGGAGGAGTGCGTACTAGAATCAGGCGTGTTTTTGGTCATCTTACACACCGGCCACGTGCTATGCAGATTAACTTTTTATCTCTTAAAGATATTTTTTAGTTTTTTATCACAAATTTGAACGGATCTTCGATTTACTCAAAGCCCGAAATTTCTAATTGAAAATGAGAAACAACAATATTCATCAATTCTGATGTTATGAAATCGCTTGGTACATTTTTGTACGCGCGGAGATTGCAGGTGAGCCGTTGTATCTTTTTCGAAAATTTCATGATATTTACGGCTCATGTTCTTTCGTTCTCTGATACCTCATTCTAATACCTTCCATCACCTAGTTCTTTCCATCACCTACGAAAATGTGTTTATTTTCAGGTACAACAATATTCATACACGCAGCGAAAAGTAGTGACATTGAGATAAAAAAAATGCATCTTTGATTCAAAAACCTCATGTACATTGAAACAAAATCCATTTTTCTTAATTCAAGTAAATTTAATATTGTACCGAATTTTTATTTCATTGAACCAATGTTCCAAGTTTTTGAATCAAAACAATTAAATTAAATTCAAGGAATTTTTGTTTTGACTCTGAATCAATGTAAAAATTCATTGATTTAGATTAATTTTCTTTTGATTCAAAGTATTTTTTCGTCAAACAGTCGACATATCTTCTTTAGCTACTGTTGGTGAACGGGTCGGCGAGAAGTTTTTCCGACAACCAGTCAGACCATTCATTTTCTGGGAAATCTTCCTGCCGCGCAACAGTCAGACAGCACCGGAATCACAAGATCCGGCGCAGGAAAGTCTTGACGGCTAGAGGCCAAACGATAGAGGTAATAAGTCTATCGAAATACATTTAATTTCAAATAAACCGTCAACCTAACAAACTTTTTCAGGGCAACCATTCATCTAATTAATCGCTTCCGATCTGGTCCAAGGAGACATCTGGCGTCGAAACCCTTCATGAGTTGTTCGAAAGGAACTGTCCGCCAACAAAAATCGTTCAGTAAGTACTTTTCATGCAATGTATATAAATAATTTAATTTTTTTTTATTGTTACATATATGTGTACATTTTGTTCTCCTCTTTATTTACAGATGTGCCGGTTCAAAAGTCTAATTACAGGGAAAATCGATAATGTGAACATGAACTTACAAATGAATAAAATGTTTTAAACCATAAGTGATTTCTTTTATTTCCAATTGGACGAAAATTAATATAAATTACTAGAATTTTTAGAAACAAAACATAGAATTGAAAAACAAATGCTTTAAAATTGAAACCCAAATACCGTTGGAATAAACGCAAATTTCATAAAATTAAAGGAAAAGGCTTTTGAATCAAAAGCATTTTGTTATTTGGAACAAAGAAAAAGTTTTGATTCAAAGGAAAGCATTTCTTCAAAACAAAAGAAAATGCATTTGAATCAAAGGAATTTTTATTTGTCCCAAAATCAAAGGAAAAAATCCTTTGTTTTTGCGGCACTTTCCTTTGAAACTAATTTCTATTTTTCTGCGTGTATTAGTATTTCAACTTGTAGCACTACAAAACATTTCGGCATCAGTTTTGTCATGCTTTGCTGCACTTTCCAAAGCGCTCAGAACTTTATGTTTGAGTGTTTTCAATGGAAAGTAAATGAAAGCAGTTACCTATGTCGCATGATAGGAAGCAAACCAAAGCACCGATTTGACGCTCCAGCATGGCAGCACACTGATTTTCCACACACTATGTACTGATCATAAAATCTACGTGCTCATGATTTGACGGAAGCAGCTTGTTTTTGAGCTTGCTTAGCCCATATCATTTTTCATCATCAAATCTCAAAAAGATAAATTCATCGAAATTGAAAGGAAAACAACAAAAAACATTATATAAATATTGTAAATGGTTATAATTAACAAATAAAAGATCAAGTATGACCACTTTTGGTATTCACGAGTGTATTGACCTTTTCAACTGTTACGAAAGTGATTATTTCAATATCCTTCAATTTCTTCCATCTTAATGCCCCTCATGTTTTTGAGTCGATTATTTTTAACCAGATGATGTTTTACAAGATCTTTTTCAAGCAGGAGTCTCAAAACACTTCGAAACAGGTGCCAAGCAATTTGAAATTGCTTATTTGATATCGAATTGTGCTAGTGAAGTAGACAATGTGCAACTCGAGACCCCATACACCCAACCTTCGGGTAGTGGTCATATCACCTCTTGTCTGCAACTCCGATTCTCTACCTCCCCGTGGTACTAGCTGGGGTGCGAGCAACCTTAGCGGAGATCGGGTACCCAACCCCGGTGGATGCTTTGGTCGCATGCAGAATGAGTTAGGGGGCTTCGTACGCGTCTGTTCTCCATGTTAGGGGCGGCGTGCGGAGTGCAACAACGTCCTGGTGGTGTTCGGGACCCAAAACAGCAACATCACGACGGTCCTCCTGCGAGATAGTGGGGTTAGCTGCGGGCCTTGCGAGCCTGTGACTACTAAAAAACATAAGCAACGAATAACGAACAACAAATTTCGGATGGAAATCGGCAAAGACCCACGCGACGAAAAGGGACTAGCGATTGGAAACTTGGAACATGGAACTGCCGATCTCTAAATTTTGTGGGCAGTACCCACGTGCTCTCCAACGAATTGAAGAGCCGCAAATTCGACATCGTAGCGCTGCAGGAGGTATGCTGGAAGGGCTCCACGGTACGAACGTACCCAGATGGTCGTGCCATCTACCAGAGCTGCGGCAACACACACGAGCTTGGAACAGCTTTTATAGTGATGGGAAAGATGCAAAAGCGCGTGATCGGGTGGTGGCCGATCAACTCACGAATGTGCCGGTTGAGAATCAAGGGCCGGTTCTTCAACATCAGCATCATCAACGTGCACAGCCCTCACCTCGGAAGTACCGGTGACGACAAAGACGAATTCTACGCGCAGCTGGAGCGTGAATACGACCGTTGCCCAAAACATGATATCAAGATCGTCATCGGGGATTTCAATGCTCAGGTCGGCCAGGAGGAGGAATTTAAACCGACAATTGGAAGGTTCAGCGCGCACCAGCTGACCAACGAAAACGGCCTCAGACTCATTGATTTCGCCGCCTCCAAACGAATGGCCGTACGTAGTACCTTTTTTCAGCACCGCCTCCCACACAAGTACACCTGGAGATCACCGTACCAAACTCAATCACAGATCGACCACGTTTTGATCGACAGCCGGCACTTCTCGGACATCATCGACGTCAGATCCTGTCGGGGCGCCAACATCGAGTCGGACCATTATCTGGTGATGGTGAAGATGCGCCCAAAACTCTCCGTAGTGAACAACACGCGAAACCGGCGCCCGCCTCGGTTAAATATCGCGCGACTGAAGCAACCTGAGGTCGCGGCAGACTACGCGCAATCGGTCGAAGCAGCGCTGCCGGCAGAGGGCGAGCTTGACGAAGCCCCTCTCGAGGACTGTTGGGATGCCATCAAAACAGCCATCAACAGTGCTGCGGAGAACGTCATCGGTTATGTGGAGCGATCTCGACGGAACGACTGGTTCGACGAGGAGTGTAGGAGGGTGATGGACGAAGAGAATGCCGCGCGGGCGGCAGTAGTGCAAAGAGGCACCCGTCGAAATGTGGAAAATCACCGACAGCGGAAGAGGCAGCGAGTTCGACTTTTCCAGGAGAAAAAGCGCCGCCTGGAGGAGGAGGAGCTCGAGGAGCTGGAGCAGCTGCATCGTTCCCAAGAAACACGAAAGTTCTATCAGAAACTCAACGCATCCCGCAAAGGCTTCGTGCCGCAAGCCGAAATGTGCCGGGATAAGGACGGGGGTATCCTGACGGACAATCGTGAGGTGATCAAAAGGTGGAAGCAGCACTTCGATGAACACCTGAACGGCGCACATGCAGGAGATCAAGACGGTGGGGGAAGGTACATCGCCGGCGTAGCCAACGACGAAGAGGAGCCACTCCCAACGACGAGTGAAGTTAAGGAAGCCATTCGCCAGCTTAATAGAAACAAGTCGGCTGGGAAGGATGGCATCGCAGCTGAACTCATCAAAATGGGCCCGGACAGGTTGGCCGATTGCCTACACCGGTTGATAATCCGGATCTGGGACATAGAACAGCTACCGGAGGAGTGGAAGGAAGGGGTAATATGCCCCATCTACAAGAAGGGCGACAAATTGGACTGTGAGAACTACCGAGCGATCACTGTCCTCAATGCCGCCTACAAAGTATTGTCCCGAATCCTACTCCGCCGCCTCACGCCACAAGCAAACAGATTCGTGGGAAGTCATCAGGCCGGCTTCATGGAGGGACGGTCTACGACGGACCAGATATTCACATTACGGCAAATCCTCCAAAAATGCCGTGAACACCAAGTCCCTACGCATCATCTATTCATCGACTTCAAAGCCGCATACGACACGATCGACCGTAACGAGCTATGGAAAATCATGGACGAGAACGGCTTTTCCGGGAAGCTGATCAGACTGATCAAGGCGACGATGGATGGAACGCAGTGCTGTGTGCGGATTTCGGGTGAATTGTCGAGTTCATTCGAATCGCGCAGGGGGCTTCGACAAGGTGATGGTCTATCCTGCATGATGTTCAACGTGGCGCTAGAAGGTGTTATTCGACGAGCGGTGGGCAAAATGCGGGGCACGATTTTCAACAGATCCAGTCAACTTATCTGCTTTGCCGATGACATTGATATAGTCGGCAGATCATCTGCGGCGGTGGAGAAGATCTACCGCAAACTGAAACGCGAAGCAGGAAGGATTGGGTTGATGATTAATACGTCCAAGACGAAGTACATGCTGGCCTGCGGATCCGAGACCGACCGAACCCGCTTGTCCAGTAATAACAAGGTCACGATCGACGGCGACGAGCTGGAGATAGTCGAAGACTTTGTCTATCTCGGCTCACTGGTGACCGCAGACAATGACACCAGCCGTGAGATCCGGAGGCGAATTATCAGCGGAAGTCGTGCCTACTATGGACTCCACAAGCAACTGCGGTCGAGAAGACTTTGCCCTCGCACGAAGTGTAACCTGTATATGACGCTTATTAGACCGGTTGTTCTCTACGGGCACGAGACATGGATATTGCTCGAGGAGGACCTGCGTACACTCGGGGTATTCGAGCGACGAGTGTTAAGAACCATCTTTGGCGGCGTACAGGAGAACGGAGTGTGGAGGCGAAGGATGAACCACGAGCTCGCGCGACTCTACGGTGAACCCAGTATCCAGAAGGTGGTGAAAGCTGGCCGGATACGCTGGGCGGGACATGTTGCGAGAATGCCGGACGACTGTCCTGCAAAACAGGTGTTCGCCACGAATCCGGTAGGCACAAGACGAGCAGGGGCGCAACGAGCGAGGTGGTTAGACCAAGTGGAGCGTGATCTGGCGAACGTGGGGTGCCCGAGGAATTGGAGAACGGTTGCCATGGACCGAGTGAATTTTAGGAATTATGTTCGTCAAGTTATGTCGTGAGACGGAATACTATGTAAATAAAAAATAATTGATATCGAATTAGATGAAAGTCGAATTTAAGCAAGATATCTTACAAATTCGAGCAATTCATTTTATGTGATTTAGCAAAACAATTATGAATAAACCCGGGCAAAGTTCGGGAAGTTTTGTTATGTTATGTTATGTTGATTATCCACCATGGGTGCACGGATTAATCGCAGTTTCTGCCAAAGTATGGGCTCACATGCATTCTTAGATTATTGGGTTCGACAAATCTCCAATGCAACGCGTACACCATACCCGGACCCCATGGCTTCGTATAAACTGTTATGGAGTGAATGTTTTTGTGTTTATGTAGGTTTATTTTGTAAGAACGAGACAATCAGATGGGCTAGTTTATTTACAGGTATTCCGGCATCCGGGTATATACCTGGCCAGCTGGCAACTGATTGAAGATTCTTATTATATAGTCTGTTATAAGAGGAAACACATCTTACCTTTCGGCCACTTATGGGATTCGAACCCAAAAGTTTTTTTGCCAATACTGGGAATCGAACCCAGTACGCCTAGCATACCAAAACCAGACTCGCGCCAGCCTATCCACTAAACCACACCGGAGCTTTTTGAGCCAAGTTCGGGAAGTTTCCAGCAAAAAAAGTGAAATACACGAATAATTTGAAAGCGTTGAATAAAGTGTATGCATAAAACTGTCGAGCTGATTCCATTCGTCAAAGCTGCTATTTCCGTTTCAAAGCAAAACTTTGTCTAACTCAAGAGCCAACGATTTTTGCACACCCCATCCATTTTGACACCGAGAATTTGATTCCCCTCTAAACGTTGAGTTGAGGAACATCAAATTACTCTGCCAAGATTTTTCCATGATGGAATGAATGAAACAAAAGTAGGAGTCGAAAAAAGAATATGACAATTCAAGACTGTAAATAGAACCGCGCTGGTCACTATCTATCTTCCCAGAAGTGGACATTAAAAGCCTGACCCGTGTGGTGGGTGACTGTTATTGTAGGAGTAGATATGTAGAGACATTCGAACCGAGAAAGAGCACAGCTCCCATTCAGAGCCGTTCACCGGAACTGAGAACGGGGACAACGACGACGACCATAGAAGACAGACGACAGTATTGACACACTTGAGCAAAGGCAACCTTCAACATTTTGCTTGCTTTTTCACGACTTCTATGTCTTGTTCTTCGTCTTGTGGACCAAGCCGATCGGAATGTGAGGGAAAAATTTTCCATAATTTGGTCGATGTGGTGACAGAGTTATGGCCTAACTCTTTAATGAAGTAGATATATTTTTCAACTTCCAGTTACGATTATGTACATATGTCGTTTCTATGAATATTTTGGTAATGTTGGGAACAAGTGGCCACTTACCTGTTTTTACATGGACCTGCACTGTGGTTATTATTGTGTGGAGGAGACACGACGTTTTCTCGTTTCTATGCCTGGCTTTTCCGCGACAAGTTTCGGGTTTCTAATCCATTACAACACACATCCACAAACACGGACAGGTAGTATACACAGAAACACGGCGCGCGAGGATTTTCACTTTTGTGTTTTTCCTCGTCGTCACTTGGAACGGAAATTTTCGCTCACCGCTAACCAAACTGGCACTGGGTTCTTTCTCCTGTAGCTTGGAATTTCGCGCGAATGCGTGTGTGTGTGTTGAATTTTCCGAGCGGGTTTTCTTCTAATTTTTTTAGCTTAGATTTTCAAACGACACTCAACAATGGTGGTCCACTTCTTTGAGTTTTCGAGCAACCGTTTTTCCTCTCTCGACGTGTTCGATCGCCGGAATGTGAATCCTGAATGTAGGACCTCTGCTGATGGTTTGCTCTTGTTCTCACTGGTTTTTCCGCTCTCACTATGAATGTGTCTTTTTCTTTTCTTCTCGTTAAAGCACTTGGACTAATAGTATTCCGAAGTCCAGAGGATCCGGCGAGATCGCGCGCCGCTGGTGGTCTTCCAAAAAATTTTCAAAGGCCCACCAACGGAAAGGCCCCTTGGTCGTCAAATGGGATCCATCAGGGCACCCGGACACTGGCCAACGATTCCGAAATAGCACTTGGTAAGTATTTTCTATTCTTCTTCCTCCTCCTGCTCTATGTGAGTAGGGCACACACCACACGTTCCGGAGCGTTGACGTCGATGTGAGGAAAATCCGCTCTGCAGAAGATGTTGAGAGAGTGAAAATATAACAACTTATTACATAATTTTCATTGAATTCTGGCACAGACACAAATACTTTTCGGGGTTTTCACGTTTTTCGTTATCTTTTCCTTTTTGCTTCTTTGGTGCCCTACAAGGGTGGAAAAATTAATTTATCAAATCCAAACTGTGCAACTAAAATCAACGTCAGCCACTAAATGTCGTCTCTCTGGCAAACTTTTCCAACTACTCTGTGATTTCCCTTTTCCCCTAAAGAAAAGCTGCGGAGAGAAGGCTGATTAGAGGACCGTTTGGAGGGCGCCTGGCAGAACGAACCGAATCAATCTATTAAAATGGCTATGGAAATGGCAAATTCTGAATATATCTATTAACAGCACACACTAGTTTCACAGTCGCATAGTTTTCCCGATAGCTGGCCACCAAAGACCAAACGGCGGAGCACGAAAGTAAAGCTTCAAAGCACACAGGCCACTGGTCGCCAGCGCAGAAATCGATCTTTTTTCGTTCCCTGCCTTATTTCGTTGCTACTCTACTTCCAAGAGGCAAGTTGTTCTTCCCTTCCCACACTACTTGAATTCGGAAAATGCAACTTTTCACATTATATCACAAACCAGCAGCACTCGTGCCAGGACTTCACAGTTTTTCCAATCCGAAAGAAGTCGAAGGAAAAAAAGGAGAACACTTGAGGGTGTTTTTCTATGACAAATTTTCCTACCCTCCCTCAACAATGTACGAAAGAAATTATTAACTCATTTATTGATCACCGAAAATTGCATTCACACACATCGTTTCATGGTCCCTATGGAATAGCCATCAAAAAGGTACCGTAAAAGTACTTTGGCATGAAAATTCCACCGGAACAAAGCACTACTTCCGCTAAATAATACCCAGAATATGTTGCTAGAGCAAATCCGTCAAGGGAATATCGCTTTTTACCAATTTTTCCACTGCTTGATGGGAAAATTTATCAGCACTACAGCACCAGGTCGAGAAAGGAGAAAAAATTTTCCTCCTTGTATCACTCTCAACGCCAATGGACAGAACTCGACTGCAAAAGGTTTTTCATTTTTCTCGCACTCCTGGTCTAGTTCCAATTGTTGGAAAATGGATCGGCTCTACACACTCATACACCGAAATAATCTCGGCTTGGCATGATGCTCTCAGCCGCTTTTCCGGCTCTCGCAGGTATCCGCTCGCCAACAGGAAAATTGCCCTAACATTCACCTATCGTATAGGCTCGTCAAAATTTTTCCCCCGATCCGTGGTGTAGTGTCTTGTATCCTAGAAAGAATTTCCTCTCCCGGGTTTGTTTACATCCGCGCGAATCGCTTCGCTTGAGGAACCAGTTCAGCTGTCAAAATGACGGAGATTCCTTTCGAATGCATTTATTTTGGGGCACCCTGTGATGATGAGTGTCTCGCACAGTGGTGTCATATATACAGATTTTTCTGTATTATACAGATTTTTCAACGTCAATACAGATAAGATACAGATACAGATTTTTATACAGATTTTAAAACATTGATACAGATTTATACAGATTTTTTAGAAAAAAAAATAAAATCAATTGTTGATGAACCGGTTTCCATGGGCTAACTGAGTAATTTTTTTTTAATCTTTATCTTTCTAACTGCAGTGTACCGTAAATGCTTGCAACAGCACACATAATTTATCCAGACCTTCAATTTCTAGTAGTAAGCTTTTGTGACGACTATAACCATGTACTTATCATTTATTATAGGTTAGTAGGAGCTTCAATAGTCTTTTTTCTCAACAGCATAATTGAATTGTTTTAAACAGCGAATGATAGCCCCTCAAACAGAGTACACAAATTTTGATAATCAAATTAGTACAAAATCTCTTCTTCTTAAGTTTGATATCTATAAAGTAGGGTGGTATTTAAGATTATTACTTTAAGAGAGTTTAAAAAATAGATTGGGGATCATATAGAAAATTCTAATTTCAGATTCAATTAGGTTGGCATCGTCAGTTTCTTTAATTCAAAACTCTTTTACTGAATAAAAATGTAGAACACTTATTGAAAGGAGTTGAAGTTCATAAATACAGGAAAAAATTCTCGAGATTCAATTTCGATATTTCATAACGATAGCAAAAAGGATTTGTCTTTACGGTCCATGTACTGATTTTAAATTAACTCATTAATAAAGTTTTATCGACAGAACTTGAAATAAAACGTGTTACATCTCGCAAATCACTGAAGTTAGTATTACAATTCATATTTTTATCTTATTGTGTCGAGTATTATATTGCAGAGTATTGTAAAAATGTTATAAGTATTTATAATTTTTGAGTTATTTTACTAAGTGTAACATTATGCGTGATTTTTCTAAGACGAAACTCTTCGTAGTAAGTCCTAAATGTGGTAAGGATTTAAAAAATAGATTTACAATTTTATCGATAATACATGGCAAAAAATATCAAGCAATATAAGCTCTTATTTTAGATATTAATAGTAAAAATAGGTTGAAAAATGCATTCAATAAATTAATGCGCTGGCAAAACTACATGACAAATACATAAAAAAAATTGTTTCAATTCAGTCATCGACTTTCTCGAGGACTGCGAGTAATTTTAGCTTCGGAGGAAAAAGTGATAAAAGTTTCCGTTTTGTTATTTTTATTCCAATTAAACAAAAACTGGAAATTTTGGCCTAAATTAGATAAACAAAATAAATCTTTCATATTTCTTGAGGCATGCGTCAAAACGTTTTGTAGACTTCGGCAAGGTTGGGGAATACGTTAAAATCTTCAATATCAAATTCTCAAAGACGTTTTGAATGATGCCAGAAATATATAAATATCATTTAATTTTTTATAGCGTTGTGTTTCTGAAAATATCTAAGCAAGATATATGAATGATTTATTGTATTAAAGATAACAGAAAGGTTTAATAACGGCTTTACGTATTCATGTGGGTTTATTATTGGGTATTAAAAAAATATTAAAATTTCTATTTAAAACCTGATTGATTTGAATTTAGGAACCCAAAATCTTCCAAAATCAATTAAGTATTAAAACATAGGAACAAAAAATGACTTTCTCTTGTGTTATGTGAATTCATGACTTGAGTTCAATTTTCGTACTTAAGTATACATTTTTGAATTTCACGATTTTAGAAATAAGGTTGAGAAAATTCAAAAAACAGAAATGAGATTCTGAATTCAGAATAACATTCATAGTTATTTGGTTAATTATTTAGAATTAAAACTTAACATCATTGTGCTAAATCTCAAGCATGATACCGTTTCATGTCCCCCCTTGTTCCTTACGGGGTTTTGAGCCTCTGAGATTGAACAACTATGGTAGGAATGAATTTTATAACCCGTTTGACTTATCTTGTAAATTGTTCAACCAAGTGTATGTATATTTTGATTTCAATGTAAGTAAGGATAGTTTTAAGATAAGATTAAGTAATCAGTATGTATGACATTAAATTGCCGTAGACAGTGATCAATAAAAAATTAAATAAATTTCGCTATCGAATTTAATCAATTACAAAAATAGTTTTAAAGTTGTGTGTATTACAATGAAAGGATGCTCAACAAAATGCTGCTCAAATGTGACAAACTTTTAAAGTTTGGGTCTTATGTCGCGGCCAACAAAATTGCAAGTTTTAATCTCGTGTGAGTGAATTAGCCTTTAGTAATATTTTTCACATCTAACAAAAAAAAACTTTCAACTTACATTTTATCACTCCAGATTAAGTTCAATTAATGAAATCAATTGTCAATTTTTGAATAATGAATACGTTAAAACCATTAAAACTGATTTCCAAATTGCATATTAAGCGATAAGCTTACATTAAAAACAATAATAGAAATTTTTGGTCGTTTAAGTTCAAATACAGATAAATACAGATTTTTTAATGAGGCCGATACAGATTTTTTAAAAAAACCATCTGACAACCCTGGTCTCGCACGACTATCTTGCTTTTTCCATCTCGATATCTTTTCCACTCGACCAGGAAGGAAGTAGTTTTGTGTCATCTCATCAAAGAGCAGCGATACTCCCTCAAACTTGTTTTTGCGATAGGACACATTCCTTTTGGTTTGAAACTTTCCATTGAATGAATGTCTCAGAATTAAAGAGTTTAAAAAAAATAGTTTAACAGAAACAGAAATGTTCTGCAGTCTTTTTTTAAATTAAATAGAGAGCTTTAGCTATGAGGTTTTTCAAAATAAGAATTAAAAACGACCCTTTCGTAAGGTTAAGCTGAATCATGTCACTGCATGTTTTCACCTTTTCACCCCACTTTTCCATCCCACTCGACCCACCCGCA
This sequence comes from Uranotaenia lowii, assembly GCF_029784155.1. Classification (NCBI taxonomy): domain Eukaryota; kingdom Metazoa; phylum Arthropoda; class Insecta; order Diptera; family Culicidae; genus Uranotaenia; species Uranotaenia lowii. The sequence goes on from NC_073692.1 coordinate 429,888,359, forward strand.
CCAAATGCTTACGAAATTTCAGTAGGGTCTCAAGTAAACAGAGATTGAAAATGATGGTAAAACCGTAAAAACACCCTGCTGAAATCCGCTTGGTGGGAGGAGATTCGTTTGAAATATGATCGTACCTTTCGGTCACCGGTGTTGTGCTGGTGGCACCGCTATTTTCCGACTGGACACCGCTCCGATGCCAACTTGTTCACACACCTGCAACAGAAAGGCAAGCATTCAACACATTAGCACTTGAAAATTCCAACTTCTGCTAACTACTTATGCTGGCCTTAGTATAAAATTACCTACACCGAACATGAGCTTTTCGATCGGACAAGAAAATTAGTTGTTTGTAGTAACTTTCCAACTTTAACAATACCACCACGGCAAAGTAAATTTACACAAAAAACTCAACCACAATCTTCAACACACTGTTCATCCTGCTATTGTACCATTCGCTTTCTGTGAATCACCAAAAACAAAAAAAAATAGATTACTTCACAGCTTTGAAAATCCCCTGCTCAAAAGCACCAAATATAATATGAGATAACACTATCCAATCCGAAATTCAAAACAATATCGAAATCAGCCACTAACCGCATTTAACCAGCCCGTAATTTCCGACTAAGTACTTTAAGCCACGGCGAGCCAACAAATTATGCAGAAGCAGAATTCGCTTTTAGCAGCGTTGAGAGAATGCCGATGCCACAAATCCACGATGAGCGCTACAATAGCTTCGTTCAATCATGGTATAAATTGGATTCTACTGGTTTCTGTCAACTGCTAGTTGTTCAATGAGCCGAACTAGTCAGGTTATTGGTCGAAACTAGTCAAAACCGATCCCAGCAGGAGGATTCGTTTCGACCTGGTAGAAATCGATCGAAGTCAATTGGAAAAATACATGTGATCGACTATCTATTCATTTTTACCTGTTTCGACGTATATTTCGACCAGACCTCATTGAACAGACTTAAAATAGCTGGATGGAGTTTCCCCAACTCCAACAGAAAACTTGCATGAGAACCATATGACGTCACAAAAATTTCGGAGTTATTTGACATTTCGGAGTGGGCCTCAGAAAGAAGAGTAAATAAGAAAACATGCTATGAGATGATTGCTTATCTTTTTCTGTCGTACGCACGCAACCAAACACACTGAATCAGCACTGAATGAGTTCTGGAAAGTCGAGCAGTTTGAAAATTGAGTTACACTTGCGTGAGATACAAATCGATAGGGCTGGACGATTGAATGAAATTTTTGCACAATGTATTTTTTTTGGTAAATTTAGTTAAAATTACGTCAGCCCGATACATGTAACAAAACTGACGAAAACAACAATAATGGTAAAAATAATAAAATGGACAGTTATCATAAAATTCATCGAGTTTACATAATTAACTAAATAGACGAAATTATCAAAATCGATAAAATAACCAGAATTTTAAAAATATTGACAACAAAATCAAAGAAAAAAAATCTGAAACTTGTTTAGCTGAAATGTGAAAATAATTTATGTTGAAATCAAATTTTCTCTACTGATTTGGATTTTATTTGTATCAACATTGCAAAAACAAAAGGAATATTTTGATTTATGAAAGTGAAAATCATGAACTCAGGTTCAGAGGTGCCAGGTGTCCTGATTTATCAGGATTTGTCCTGATTTTCGAGAGACCGTCCTGATTTTTCAAAAACTCTTGAGTTGTCCTGATTTTTGAAAATTGGTCCCTAAAATGTCCTGATATATCCTGATTTTCATAAAAACTTCTCAAATACAATCGAATTTGTAGTTGAACTATGAGAAAATCAAATAAATAGGTAATAAAATAGCTTAACCCATTCAACAGATGGTAATCTTCGGTTCAGATGATATTTAAATGGTGTTTTTCGATATAAACTTCGCAGGCCTGCAAACTGTTGTTGCATAAATCAAGGCGTTTACAGCACCTGAATTGTGCTTTTATTTATGCAATCTAAGCAGAAATCCTTATTAGTTCATGAATCAAGAAATGTCCTGAAAAATCCTGATTTTTAGCTTTACGTTGTCCTGATTTTTGACGAAACCACCTGGCACCCCTGCTCAGGTTTAGAATCACCATTTCTAGAGTTTGTTTTGATTAGGTCGTATGAGCCACCTGACATGTTTCGAGAAAATCGCTGTTGAAGTTTTGTAATCCGTTTTTTATTTGATTTTGAATATCACTCAGAGTTGTCTTTAAAAAGCGGTATGCGAAACGGAAAAAAGATGAGAACTAAGCTAGTGCACTCGATTCAGGCATAAATTTAGTTTTTCAAGTAAACATGCACACGCAGTGAAAAGTAGTGCCATTGAGATAAAAAAAAATACATCTTTGATTCAAAAACCTCGTGTACATTGACAGAAAATCTATGTTCCTTGATTTAAGTAAATTTTATATTGAACCAATTTTTTTTTGTAAAATTTTTTCATTCATGGAATGAAACCAAATTTGTACCCAACATAGAATATATGTTTGTGAATCGTTTGTAGCCATTAACTCAATTTTGTTTATATTGGTTCATACGGCATAATCAAAAATAACTCTACATTTGATTTATTTTATTTGGATGGATTTTAACTTCTAAAAGTCATTCATCCCTGAGTACCATTTGATTGAAATCAGATTTTAAATTAATACAATGAATTTATGAATCTGATTTAAGAATCAGTAACTGTTATTCAAATTTCATGCAGTCGGTTCTTGGTCGCCCAGCTCTACCGAGCACGGTTAACACCAGAGTGCCTCAAGTAGGGTGGGTGCATACTGAGGATAAGTAGGCAAGGGGTACTAAAAGTTTCTCATTGGTGGGGGGTGGAGACGGTGCGCTTTTTGACAGCGAATTGTTCGCCTACCATGCCTACGATTACGATTGCCTGTCACAAGAGTCACAAGATGGACGATTCCGTGCATTGGTATAAGAACACACCTAGCTTTACCCGCCTTGGTTAACACCTGGGGCCAGAGGTGCCAGGTCGTTTTGTCAAAAATCAGGACACCGCCAAGAAAAAATCAGGATTTTTCAGGACACCACCAAATTGGTGAAAACAAAATGCAGTTCTGCTTAGATTGCATAACTTAAGGCGAAATATAAGTGCTGAAGACGCCTCGAATTATGGAACTGAAGCAAGAATAACCTTGGCTGGCCTGCAGTTAATATCGAAAAACCTCATTTAAATCTCATTTGAATCGAAGAATCTCATTGGTTTAACTGGTTAAACTAATTTATTTGAGATTTGTTTGATGTTTTCATCATTTAACAAAAAAATTATTTCTGATTTGGATATTTTTTAAAAATCAGTACAAATCAGGACATTTTAAGGGCAATTTTTCAAAAATCAGGACAATTCAACCTTTTTTGAAAAATCAGGACGGTCTCTCGAAAATCAGGACAAATCCTGATAAATCAGGACACCTGACACCCCTGCCTGGGGCTGGGGGAGGAAGACTGAATAAAAAAAGAAAAAAACATTCAAACGTCAAATTTCTCTCATCAATCTACCGACCAGTGCGAAGGTTCAAAATTTTACTTTCTTATTTAGTAATTTTTAATAAAACTTTTTTCGTGCTGAAAAGCACTTGTTTTGCATTAAACAATGATTTAATTAGGTTTTGTTTTGCTCTGGCAAAATCCTGCATGATCAGGCGTATTACGTCGCTCAAATTTCGTCAAAGTTTTTAAGTTGATAAATAAAAATGGCTTGATTAATGGTTGTTCTAAAAATATAGCTTAATCTAAATTTAGCACCTAAACAACTGAGTTACATGACTCACTACACGAAACTGATCATCCAAAGCTAAAATTTGAACGATTACAAATCTTTTCAACAATTGCTGGCTTTTTGCCGAACAGTAAAAAAACGATGCAGAAAACGATGCAGCAAATTTCAGTCTTCCTCAGGGATGCCAGGTGTTGAGGATAAAAAATCTGGGCAATTTTGAAAAAAAGTCTGTGTGTGTCTGTGCACAAGGAAGATAAAAAATTTGGTACTAAACCAAAAATTTGACGAGCGTGTGAGCTGGAGGGGGGGGGGGGGGGGTGGGAGGTGGCGTCGTTGGTTTGTGGTGTGGTATTCAGGTTATTTTCGAGTTGATAACTATATAACAACCATTGTTTCCTACCACCTACCATGCCGATCTTATTTTAAAAAAAGAATTTAATGAATGATTGGTCAAATACCAATCAATACAAGCGAGATTTCAGTCTAATCTGGCACTTTCAGATCAAATCCGATAAATGAATATTAATTTCATGTCTCAATTACGAAATCTGTAAAATCTGGGCACTCTCAACAAAAATCTGGGCAAAATCTGTGTCTGACCAATATCTGGACGAAGGGTTAAAAGTCTTGGTTTTACAGACAAATCTGGGCACCTGGCAACCCAGGTCTTCCTCCCCCAGGTTAACACTAGAAAAAATCAGTCGGTATTTTGTTTGATCGCCAAAATAAAATTTTTAAAACTGCGGATAAAAATTTTAAAGATTTCGGCTAATTTCCCCTTTAAAAGTGTAAAGTTATTTAAAACTTTTAAGTGTATCCATTCTACTTGGCTGGTAAGTAGACTGTTAAGTTATTGATTTGATTAAATGTGTTTTTCACGTTTTCTAACTGATGGAAATCTGTAGAGACAAACTGGCCATCACATTTTGGAAGCTATAGGATTCTATCGAAATAAAGTGAAATTTAATTCTGATTAATTTCATTCCATCGACACGACACGGCAGAAAAAAAAGTCAAAAACAAATTTATAAAATTACCATGTACCCGTTTTACAGTATATACTGCGTATACGCAAATGTGCTAGGGTTACCATTTTCATTCAAAGTAGAATTCTTAACAGTAACTATAACTTTGAACACATTAAAGCAGGGGTCGGGGAACTTTTTGAATCATTACCCCAAAACATTTTTATTTAAGTTGATATTACCCCATAACGAAGAGCAAAAAAACGAAATCGATTTTTTTCAGCATCTTCATATCATGCACCAACAAATAGCAAAATGAAAACGTACACTTTTTACTCACAAAATATTCACTTTTACCCCCAAGAATTTCACTTTTACCCCATTCGGGGTAATTTACCCCGGTTCCCCGACCGCTGCATTAAAGGAAGGGTACACTGCCTAACGGCGTGTTCGTAAACTGATTTTTTTGGGCGATGCATCGATTTTTTTGGTAGATGTCAAATCACTTGCATACAGTTTGTTTAATTTACGAACGCCATCGATAGAAAAAATCACTTCGATAGAAAAAAAAAATCTATTTACGAACACGCCGTATGTCTCATTTGTATTTTTATATTTTTTTAATTTTCAATGGCAAACGTTTCCCCAAATCCTTAATTATCTCTTTTTTTTGCTTGTTTGAAATTAAAATAAAATCCTTTGATTCAAAGTTTTTTTTAGTTCTAAGAATAAATGCTTTGTTTCAAAAAATTTCCCTTAGAATCAAACTCATGATACATTGTTTCAAATAAAAAGAAGTTTGTTTCAATAGAATATTTTTTTGAAATCAAACACCAAGTTTTATCAGAGTGTAGGTTTAAAACTAAGAAATGTATTGAAAAATCTTATTTAAGTTCATAGTAGGTACTATTCAAGTGAATTTTATATAAATGAGTTTTAACGATTGCTATTTTCAAAAAAACTATCCCTGAAATGTTTCAGATTTTTTATAGAAAAAATTCGGATAATATTTCACCAATACAGTATTAATAGTGGTCCATAATGATCTGGTCTCAATTAGGTCCCTTACCCTAGTCTCGATTTGAAAGAAAAACCTATATTCAAGTTCGCTTTCTAGAATGAGGATAGTTTTTAAATTATATTTAGGAATTGAAATTGTCTAGATATTAAAGAACTGAAACAAGATAATCTAGGTACAGGTCTGCTCCATTCATACTACAGATTAAAAATGTTCGGATATTGACGAGTAAAACAACCAGCTAAGTTGAGTAACATTTATTCAACAATTGTTTCAATCATTTCGATTGGTGCACTAAATTTCTACTTGTCAAAAAAGTTATCTCTGTTCAAAAAGCTTTCAATCATTTCGCTACTACGTAGTAATTGTTTTGTTTTTCTTTTAATTGTAAGATTCATTTCGAAAGTCTAGAAAAAAAATCACATCTTGTATGTGTGTTTGTTTGTGTGTATGCTTGAAAATGTCGAGGCATCAGCGAAGTTTATATCATATAATATGTTTATAGATTATTCTCTTTGATTCAAAATTAAATTGTATACTATCTTCTGCATTACTTATATTTATAGTATGCTTAAGGCCATATGCTTTGAACTGGTCGCATTTCATCAGGTAAGCATTAAAATTTCAAAAATTTCGTGCGATGCTTTGCATTTTGTGTGTTGAAAAACTTTGGATTGATTATTTGTTTTTTTTTTTTTAATATTTATTTCATTAGAAAGCTGGAACAATCACGGCGACGAAAACTGTTGCGCTCATTCGATGTTCATTTTTTTTTAATATCAGATTAATAATTATCATTTGTAATGTTTCAAGGGAATATTCTGTCAAGTTGAGTTTGCATGTTGTTCAGTTGTAGAGATTACTGTTAAAATGTTAGAGCGAAGATTTACTTTCCAATGTTCATTTTTCCGAGAAGTCCAGCAGCCGTTGATGTAGCCGATTCTTGCGCCTTGGTTGCAGCGTTGTTGACTCCCTAAAAAATGCATTATTTATTTTTTTAAACTGGTTTTCGAAAGTCCATATTGTTTTTACCTGCACCAAATCGTTTCGCTTCTCATCGGCATATTTGTTAGCATCTTGCATTTTCTTGTCCACTTCATTGCTTACCGTTTTCATGCCTTTAATTGAAAAGTAAAATAAATTTGTGTCTTCTGTAAGTTAACTATCTAAGCCAAGGTCTACCTTCATCGATCTTCTCTTCAGCCGCCTTCATCTGATCCTCGATAGCCTTCTCAACGACTTGAGCGCTCTGTTGAGCGGCATTCTCGGCGGCTTGCTTAGCATGGTCCATCAAGGTACCGGCAGCCTGAAACGAACAAAAAGGAACAACTGTTAACTCCCATCCGAATCCACAAATTCAACCCCAATCCTCATTACCTCCTTGGTTCCGGAAGCTACGGCCGTGGCCTGGTCTTTGGTAGCCTGGACTTCAGATGCTGCTGAAGTGGCTAAGTTTTCGGCGTCCTGTTTGGTTTTGCCGAAGGCTTCCTGCGTTTTCTTGGCCTGGTCCTCGGCCATGCTCTGGGCCGACTGGACCTTCTCATTGGCCAAATCCTGAGCCTCCTTCTTCTTCTTGTCGAACAGGCCCTCGGCCTTGCTGCCGAGATTCTTCAGAGATGCTGGAAGAAAAATTGAGAAAATGTTACACACCATGGTCTAAAAACTGCATACAAGAGTGGAAACACCCTCAAGGATCGTTCAGACTCGCTCAAAGACAGGATCTCTGAGGAGGATAGATCCGGGATTTACGAAATTCCTTGCAGCGGTTGCCCGGCTATTGGTCAAACTTGCGTAAAATCAAAGTCCGTCTCAAAGAACACAACCAAAAATACGCATACAGTCAATTGCGTTCGACGAATACTACATCAAGTATGAAGCTGGAGCTGTAATAATCCTTTGTGTAATCAATCGGATATCGTCCTGTAGATGGGCAACATCGAGCCCGAAACCGGTCGACAAAAGACAATTTTACATCCTTTTTCTGTAAAGTAAAAACGTTATGTGTCGTGTGGTGTCGTGTAATACGTCGTGTGTTATTTTAGATTTCCTATCAACATGACTCAGTACCAAAATCTCCGATAAAAACTCTGAATTTTCGACAAAAAAAAATCAGTAATTCTGTGATTCGTCCCAAAAGATGCCAAACGTCGATAAATCGAGTCATTTCTAGAGTTTTTTTTGATTAGGTCGTATGAACCAACGTAAACAAAATTGAGTTATTCACTGCTAACGATTGAAAAACATGTATTCTACGTTAGGTAAAAATTTGGGTTCATTTCATAAAAAAAATTAATGTTATAACATGATTTGAAATTAAGACGTATAATGACTTTCTCATTTTCGAGTGCAATTTGGTTTTTACGACTATTTACATCCCACTAAATTGCCGTGCACGCAATACGTCGCAAAGCAACAGTTCGGCTTTGCGGTTTAAGCGACGTTTTGCATTTTTCCGTAAAGTGCTTCAAGAAGTGAACAAATGTTAACAATTCGACCGGAAATCGGGATCAACGATAATTTAAGCGACCTTGGTACAATAGAGGGCTTCAATATGTTATTAGGTGAGTACAATTAAGGTTAATTGTGCTGCGCAAAATCGCAAAATATTAGTTTCGTGTTTTTACAGAGTCAAAATAACTATAACGGCTACATGGATAAGTTTCTGCTCTCTTTGAACGATCGTCGCATAAACAGCAAGCAGCCAGCAATGTTAAGTCGACTGTAAACATTCCTGATGGACAGTCCCTCGTAGCACCGAATCCGGACATAACAGAACGGGTATTTCCAGGTAACTTTTCTGCTTACTATGAAGATAAATAACAGTTTTCCAGTAATTATGATGGAAAAAAGAAATATTGAGAAAGATTCAACCAAGTTAAGGCATGTTAAGGTTAAATTAATGTTCTTTTGCAAAACGACGTTAGCGCCAAGTGGAAAATGCAAAATGTCGTAAGAAACTTTTCATTGAATATAACTTAACTAATGACCATATCGAAAACATAAGCATGTTCTTAATTTGTTTCCACGTCGCATACCAATTTTCTAGAAAACTCTTAGTGTTATTCAAAATAATAGAATAAGAAATGTGTTTTAAAATTTCAACAGCGATTTTCTCGGAACATGCAATGTGGCTCATACAGCTTTCGGCTGGTTGCAATCCACATTATCTACAAAATTCATATGATTTTCATGAATTAGCTTTTTTAAGACTAAAAAACTATTATTTTCTATATATAGGTAGTACACATCGGGAAACAAAAATCTTTAATCATTCAATCACCTTTGTTCATATTAAAATCCTCTTTTTTCAATTTTACGTAAGTAGCATCACATTCGCAGTCCTTAGGTACGATGACCTTATTTGAATATCCTTAGTTACGTCTATGATTGGATCAGTATGTGAAATAACAACACAAGATCATGTTTCTATTTGTTGTCCATTTAAAGCAGAAGCGAGGTACACTACTGGGTTCAATCAACGTTGTAAACATCGACACGTTTGAACGATTAATATGTTAAACATTCCTTTTTTGCTGTGATATCGCACGAATCTAGCCTTCAATAGAGACATATCGAAAGAATTCTGTCACAGTTGATAGAGTATTGATATCTAGATTTTTAATTTTTTTTTCGTTTGTAGTTGTTATACCTATTAAGAAGATTTTTTTTTTAAATTTTCTAAAGGATGTAATTGAAAATTAAAAAAAAATTAATACATCATATTAAAAGATAATAACATTTTTTTTTTTCAACTGTAGCAGCTGTAAGAGGAATGTGATGACGCTATCGGATTGCACAAAGGTCAGCGAGGCGCGATCCAGTAGTGGCAGATACAAACAGAATCAACGCGCATACCATAAGTTCCACCTCTGTCTGACTGAGAATACCTAACCTATACTAGGTAGGTATACTCCGCCTATTCTAAGTATGTTTTCTCTCAGATCTAGTTTTGAGATTGTAAAATTAGACCACTCTCGAGAAAAAAAAATTAAACACTGCGTTTACAAGCGTCTGTTTTTTCCTGGCGCTCTCTCCCCGTGTGCAATTTTGCTTGGTTGTCGATTAAAAGGAAGAATTTTTTGATTACACACATCTCGTGAAGAATGTGGTTTATTAAAGTGAAGAGGTTAAATGTATACAAAAATTTAAAAGAAAAAAAATCCCTTCTATAGGTACAACTCGCAGGTTACTATCCGGTAGGCAGATACCCACTCTAATTGCTCCACACCTCCACGAGGAGAAGATGAAGTATAATTTTTATTCCGTTACTCAAAAGCGACTCTGGCACCAATGAGCGTCGCGTCGTTGAGCGCGGGGGATGACATCATCCCGGCGCAGCGTCCTCCTTCGATAGAGGCGAATATCACAGAAGCACAGAATAATATTATTATGATGTTGCGTTTCAATTTTTTTTTTCTCGCTATTTTGCCTCATCGATAGACGCCAAAGAAGATTTCAACATCGACTACAGATGTTGTAGGTATAGAAAATGAATCCGATGTAGCTTATCTGAATTCTGATGTCGATAAGTGATCTTCGATTAACACAGGGGAATTGTTCGTTGTGTGCTGACGTTAAAGTTTACTTTCGACCGTAGTTCGTTGCGGTTAGGACATTGTAGATGAAAATTATTTAAGTTGAGGATTGCCTTCGAATAATTATCTAAACGCAAGTATCGCTCAATCGAACTTGAAAAAGCGACGCTTCAAATGATCAAAATTTAGATTTATTCTCCCTTGAAAAAATATGATTATTCTCAGGACCACCCTAGAGAAAAAAAAATCAAAATGCCATTTTTTAAATTTTCTCACTGAATGTACCCTTTCCTGAGAAAATTTTTAGGGTGAAAATATCCAAACTTTGGGGGCTTTAAGATCCCCCTATATCAAGTCCGATTAGGCTGAAATTAACAAAATGTACACCCACAAATCAGACTCTACTCCAATAATGAACTTCTTTGGAGGTGGAATTATCGGTATAAGATTCTATGCCGAATCGGCATTATCAAGCTTTCTTGTAACTGTCATTGTCCTCCCAGCGCAACCGCATTGCATAAAGGGTGATACGGTCAAAATTTGGTCAAGAGAAAACGCGTGTAAATCGGTGAAATCGTTTATTTAAAAAATCAAATTAAATTTCTCTTTCAAGTTTAATTAGTATAAAATTCAGGAATAATATTCAGTTAGGCTTCCGCTTTTCCAAATCCGAATTGCCGGGCCTTACGCTTAACCCCTGCCATCAGATTTTGTACAGCCATCTTGTCCACCTTCTTCACCGCAGAAAGCCAGTTTGCCTTGAACTGCTCGTCCTTAGCAGTTTTTTGGTCTTCTTCAGGTTCAGCTTGACAATAGCCCAGTAGTTCTCAATTGGGCGGAGCTCTGGTGTGTTGAGAGCAGTGCTGCAAATTTTCTTAAAGCACGAATGATACTGACTGTGATTTTCTATCAGTGTAAAAAGCTTGAACTGAAATGAACGGAGTATAAAAGTCAACAAATATAAAAGCTTCTGATCGGCTCGGTCATCTTCGTGCTTACAGAAAGCTGTGTGAGTATGTCTATCAGTCAGTTGAAAGCTCACTCTTAAACCCGAACTAACCTGTTTCACTCCGACTGCTACGAAAGCGTCTTTCGCTTAGGCGTTTCTGTCACTGACTGCGTTCGATCAGTGACTGCAGCTTGAGCATTCAATCAGTGCCAGCGAAAGTTGCTGATAATTTCAGCAAGCATTTGTTTTCGCGATTTTAGCAAATTGTGAATTGGGGTTCGAAAAGAAAACACGACTTGAAATGCGCTAAAACTATACGATTATTTAAAGGGGGGACAGGGATGAACATGAATTTCTTGAGAATTGAATTTATGGCAATTTATAATGACAAAAATAAGACAGATGAAGTGAACATATGACAAAAATCTGACAAATATGTCAAAAACATGACAAATGTGGTCAAGAAATTACAAAATTATGACAAAATTTTATAAATATATTAAAAACATGACAAAATTATAACAATAGTAAGAGTAAAATGTGTCAAATATGACTAAAATTTGACAACCAAATAACAACAATCTAACAATATGACAAAATTATGTCATAAATATGGCTAAAAAATTGACAATATAATTTGACAAATGTGATTAAAAATATGTATATGTATATTATAAAATCACAAAAATATAGAAACATTTTTACAATACAATGACAAAATATGACAAAAAAATTCAAAATTATGACTAAATTTGACAAGTATGACAAATATATAACATTAATTTAACAAAAAGATGGCTAATATTTTAGAAACCTTTGTCATAAATAAATGAAAATGTTGAAAACAAGACAACATTATGACATAAACCTTAGTATTATGACAAAATTATCACAAAAAATTGCAAAAAAAAAATGAAAAATGCGGTAAAAATGACAACAATCAATTTGTAGTATTTAATTACTTTGTCATATTTTCACATAGTATGACGACATAGTCGTTTTTTTTGTTCTTTTGATTTGAAATTTTTCAAATATATAAATTTGTCTGATTTTTATCACAATTGTATGACATAATTTTGTCATTTTATTGTCATATTTTCGTCATATTTTTACTACGCTTGTCATAGTTTTGTTATATTTGTCATATTTTTGTCAATTGTTAATAACATTTTGCCATAGTTTTGTCATTTTTGTCATATTTTGGTTGAAATATTGTCATATTATTATCACATTTGTCATATCTTCATGTTGCGTTAGTAAATATTTTTTCATTGTATTGTAAATTTCAGTCATATTTGTCATAATTTTGTCAAATTTACCTCATTTGTCATATTTTTTCATTTCATTGCCTAATTTTTGTCATATTTGAGTCATAATTATGTCATAGTTTTGTCCCAAACATTCTTCCCACACGCTCCCTCGCCAACGTTCGTCTCACCAACCCGAACACTCATTTCTAAACCTTCCCACCCTTTTACACCATTTGTAAAAGACGTCTTTTTTATCAAAATCCTTCAAAAATAGCTATCTCAGCAGTAATTATGAAATTTCCACATGTCTAGCGAGTCGAACAATCTTTGTCACCATTCAACTAAATGATAGTAGAATGGAGCTTTTTTCACTTTCAGCAACGTTCGCTTGAAACTGAAAATGAAGATTGTATAACCTCATGAACCTGCAAATAGCCTGAATGTATACTGAGCACCGATGTTGCCGATTGATAAATGAGTGTGCAGAGAGCTTTCAGGACTGAGCTTTCTGTTCATTCTCGTATAAATCTAGTTGGAATTGAACTGACCGATACACTGCAATAAATTCAATCAAATATTGAAAGCTGACACTGAAAATTTTCAGCACTGGTTGAGAGGGTTCTTGTCCTTGGGAACCACCTGCGCGTTGTTGGCGGCGTACCACTCCATGGCCTTTTTACCATAATGGCAAGATGCCAAATCCGGCCAAAACAGTACGGAACAACCGTGTTTCTTCAGGAAAGGCAGCAGACGTTTATTCAAACACTCTTTCACGTAAATTTTTTGGTTAACAGTCCTGGAAGCTATGAAAATGCTGCTTTTCAAGCCACAGGTACAGATGGCCAAACCAGATATTTCTTCGCGAACTATGACAGTTTCATGTGCTTGAAAATATCTGCTACCATTCCCCTTCCTTTTGCCGTATAAAAGTCCTGTCTTCGTCAGCATCGTCGTGTACAGCCTCCGGGATCGCACTTTGGCCGTCGTATTTTGTTTATCATCGAGATTTGGAGTCACTACCTTCTTGTAAGTTGACGGTTGTGTCTTGGACGGTATTTTGACAACTGAAGAGTGAATTCCAAAATCAAAATAGGAACAACATTCTACACATACACACAAACGCGCACACACACACAAATGAGGGGTGTTCAGGTTTTTCAAATGCAAAATTGAAAGAAATACGTCAAGTTGATATTGACCAAATTTTGACCGTATCACCCTTTATGCCATAGCGAAGGCCGCAGTAATTTTCGTAGCGTAAAGCCATTTCAATTAGCTAATCGGATTCAAAATTATGCTAGGAATGAACCAATGTACCGAATAATGACGCTTTACAATGCAAACGTTGATTTTGTCAAATTAAATATGGCCAGAGAACAAATTAAAATTAGAAGTAGGCAGTGTGCTGGTTCAAAATCTTCAAAACCCAAAAATGAAAGAAAAATATCATACTGTTAGAATGTCTTAATATATTCTTAGGATCGAGAAAGTTACTCAAAGTTAGGCGTTATCTAGGGCAAAAATCGACGAAATAGAAAAAAAAGTTATAATCATCGAATTCGGACAAAAATTTTCAATAAAGGTTGGTTTTACGGGTCAGAGCCTTTAACAAATATGTTCGAAACTCAAGCGACGCCTGTTGATAAAGTGAGAGAGCCAGGTCAAAGTTGCACGATTTTCTATTTAGTCACTCTTGGACGTCATAATCAATTGAAAACAAAATCCTCACAAAGTGACGAACAAAATACCTGCACCCAGATAGGTCCTGTATCATTCCGCATTTTTTTTACTGTTGATTTGTAACAGCAAAAAAAAAACTAACTCAGCAGGAAAGTTTCGATTCGTCGACTGCTGCTGCACGCGATTGTCACTCCTTTGGTGTAAAAAGGCGGCGGCGCTCCGAAGGACGTCGGTCGGCGTCTCGCAAAACGACGTACCCTAAACATTATGATGACGGTTACTTTTTCTTCTCTTGGCTTTCGCGAGGACATTTCACCGTTTCATAAGGTTAACTATTCTTTCGAACTTTGATGGTGTAGTTTGATAGTTGATAGAACACGCCCAATGACGGGTACGATTGTGGTATGATGATAATCATTTCGATGATAACATTTATAGCCCACCCACTGGTGCCGCCGCCTGGTGTCGCCTGCTTGCAATAAATATGCCAACAGTATGAACATACCTATGTACAGTATAGAATAAATACAAAACTGAACAGCGATGATGTCATCCGGGTTGGTGTCCGGCAAGGTCACGGTCATGGTCCGGCAATCCTCTAGTGCATTCTTTGTTTTATAATTCTTGATTGCTATGGTGACTGCAAATGTGGGCTAACGCATGAATTGAATTTCAAAACGGCATAAGTGTTGAAAATGTTTTATACATTCGGCTGTTGGTGGAATTAATATTTAATCTAAGAAACAAGCGGTTGTGGTAAATTTTTTGATTGTTTGACCTTTTTGATTATTGATTATTCAACAGAGAAAATTGACGTTATGATTTGAGGTAATCGTTTGTCGTAGATACTTTTGTATTATTAAAGAGAGGCAAATTGCTCTAACGCATGGGTGGAATATCTCTTTACTTGTTTTCAACAATCTAAAATGGATAAAATGAAACATATCTTAAATTTTTGTTTTTTGTCATTCTTAAAGAGAGGAGAGGAACAATTGCAATCTTCCAATTTTGGAAATCAGTTTAAACAATATATACAACAAATGTTCCTCAGAAAGTCATACTAACTTCAATTTCTAGGAAGAGAAATCACCTTGAATTTGTTTTTGAAATTATTTTGCGGCTTTATCGGTGAGGGTTAATGAGTTGAAATGAAATAGAAGATCAGAAGAAAATGCTAAGGTAGTGAAAAGAGCGAAGAGCATTTGGAATAGAAGCTTGGTGCGGAACAAAGAATTTAGTATGTGGTCAAACTTCTATTCCAAATGCTCTTCGCTCTTTTCACCACCTTAAAATTGCCTTCTGATCTTCCATACCAAAATAATTTCAAAAACTAACTTGAATATTTGATCAAAAATTGATTTCCTTTTATTCGAAAATTCTTTGAATCGCTCAGTTCAAAGCAGATCAAATTGGTTCAGTTATTTCTAAAATTAAGCTGATTAGTAATGATGAAGACAAGTGGACCAGATAGGTTAAATGATTTTTTGTGGTTTTTTTTTTTACTTAAATCATGCATCAAATAGTTATTCTTAGTAAATGATCCATGTATCATTATATTGAAATAAAAATTCAGGAAGAGTACAAGAGCCAAGCTTTAAAACATGACACACGTTCGAGTCATAAGTAGCGGGAATATATTTACTACACTCTGTCTTCCTCACTTTGTGGGCTCTGTTTGATCGAGTTTGTGTTCGAATTACATCACAACGAATTGTAACCACAAAATCCTTTTTATGATAGGTTATGATAGGTCTATGATGATATGATGGTGTGATAGGTCAGTTTAAATAAATGAACTTATCGAATTATTACCTACTAATGAAAATATATTTCCTTCTTTCCACAGGTAAGTTTCAAAACGATCAATGCATCTAATACCGTAAGTCTAATAATTTCAATGATATTTTTTTACAGATTTTATTTCCATTTACTTATTTCATTAGAAAAAGATAAACCTTCATTAATGGCAGTTTTGCGAATAATAACATCAAAGTGGCTGAAGAAAAATTATAATACTTAAAATGTCTAAAGCTATTCATAAATTTGATAGAAGTGTTAAAAGGAAATGAGCCCGGAGTTTGTATGAGATTTTAGGATATTGTGTCTAGGAAGGCACTAGACTCTCTAAATTTCCTTCGATTTTTTTAATATTTATTTTCAAAATAATGTACAGAACAGATAACAGGCTGCTACTTATTTTTATATTAAAATTCTTTTTACTGGCAATCTCAAGGTTAATATCTCTAGGTAGCGAATAATGAACCGGCCCTGTTGAAGCGGATTGAACTTCACAATCCGACGTCAAAAGGGCTACCAGAAGTAAAATGGCTTGTCGGTGTAACGTCCATTACAACCGCTAAGAAGAAATGCTGGTATTTCGCGCGCGATCTACTAGCATTTTCTTGGCAAAAACCTGAAGCCAACCTCATAGAGGGATGCGTTCGGAAGGCTTCTTGCTAGCTGGGAAACTGAAATCCGGTTTCTTAATATTCGAGACACTGATTGGAAAAGTCGCTCAGAAGTCGGAAAATTCGTAGTCCGTAGTCGTTGGATCTACATACATATATAGAATCGGAAATCCAAAAATTGTTGAAGCTGGTAGTCTCCAACGGGTAGCGGAAGTGTCTACTGGTTATTGAACCTGGTCCTTGGAGGCCAATTGAAGGTCTGCGCTAAGACGCTGGACGGAAGTGATTGGCGCGTCGTCGGTAAGTTTATTTTACTTCTAAAATTTTTTTGCTTTTCTTCCGATATTTCCTTTGAGATTACCTAGTTTCAACAAACGAGATCCGCGCAAATTTAAATTGTCCCTCCCCCCCCCCTGGGGTAGGAGTCCGGGCTAACAGATTGATGACCGTTGGCACATCTACTCTTAGTGGATGGCGCTTAAGTACCGACGGAATAGTTTGCGCCTTTTAACCTCGCAAGATAATTCTCGATTCGTAGCAACCAATAAAAACAAAATTGAGTGTTTGGCTGCAAACAATTGAGAAAGATGTATTCTATGTTATGTAAAAACTTGGATTTATTTGATCAATGAATAACTTTAACAAGATGATTTGAATATAGGACGCATGATGACTTTCTCATTTTCGAGTGCAATGTGGTTTTTGAACTGCACTGCACTGGATTAGCGTGCAAAAAGGTCGCAAAAAACAGTTCGGCATGTTGGTTCTTGCGACATTATGCATTTTCATCAGAAAATGCTTCGGTGAGTGTTGAAAAGTTCGAAGTTTTCAATGATGATTCTAGCTATCTCAAGAGGGTGAACGGTTTCATTTTTATGCTAGGTAATTTGAATAAGCGATTGTTTTATGAATAAAACAATTTTACTATTCATATTACGCGTTTTGGAAAAGTTACCGCACTTGAACGGTTAGAGTGAAGGTTAGTAACCAGTAATTTTTATCCGGATGGAAATCTGATGGACAGTTCCTCGCAGCACCGATATTAGGATGCTGCAGCGATGGAAACAGTTTGCTTCGCTGGACACGGCTAGAGATTTGGACAATGCTCGCTCTACAATTGTCGTGCAATTCATAGATAGATTTTGTAGAACGCATATCACCTGCAGGAATCTGGACTATACCTCAAGGATTCAATCATAAGTCCTCTTTCTATTATATTCTTTTTTGAGGTGCTTGGCAAATTGTCACAAAAGAAGAATTCTTCGAAATCACTTGACAATATTGAAGTCACTTTTATTAGAACTTAAGTAATTGACGCAAGTGAGCAGGAATAAGCGAATTTAAAGATAAAGCAAATCAAATTTTAAGATAAATTTTATCTACCTACTTACAAAACGACGTTTACGCCAAACACGTAATGCAAAAGGTTGTAAGTGCATAATTACACGAACAACAAATTAAGAACATTTGTTGAATACACTAGCAGGTTTATCATCTATTGTTTAATTGCATACCAAATTTTCAGACAATACTGAGCAGTATTTTAAATACTACCTAGCTTTAAAAATGTGCTGTTAAAGTAAAACTGGTTAAACTTCAGCAGCTATTTTCTCGAAACACACCACAGGTGGTTCATACGACCTAATCAAAACAAACAAATGAATTTTATGATGATGCCAAATGACTTAAGATCTGATGTTATCTCGAAAAAAAAAACGTTAGCCAAAAATCAACTTTCTTGAACTTAGTTGGTTTTCCGAAAAACGGTAGACTCCGACGTTTTCTGCAGTTTTTAGTCATTTAGTATAAATATTGAAATGTGTATGTCTGAAAAAAGTTCTTCTTCGTCTTTTAAATGGTAGGTATTATTCCGATATTCCGACTAGGATTGGTCGATTTTGGATCGATCTTTGCGAGAACGATCTTTTGAACTCAAATTTCCGATTTTTTCGATCGATTCTTTAGCTTTGAAAATATCGATTACATCGGTTTATTTTCGATCCTATCTTCGATCATTTCATATCAAATTTTGATATTCAGTTTCATGCAAATTGTTGACTCCTGCACCATTCTAAGGCTGCTTTTCATTATTGGCGCTACCATGTCAATAACATCGAGACCGACTTAATAAAACGGTAGCGTTTTTGCCTTTCTTACAGAAAGGTATAGTTATCGGTCGATTTGGGAGATCATTAATTATGGGTCTTAGATATACCTTTATAGGTACCTATCGAATCAGCTCGATGAGTTCTGATGATGTCTGTGTATTTGTGTGTATTTGTGTGAATTTTTGTAAACTTTGTTCTCGACGTTTTTGTGAAACTGAGCAGTACAATAAAAATGATTTTTATCTTGAAAAATTTGATTTTTTTTCTTCTTCAACCTATAAAAGAAAGAAAAAATTACAAAATAGTTTGAAAATTTTTTTTTTCATAGTAAATATCAAAAATCATCACCCCAAAAAACGTGGCCATTTGGCTTGCCAGCAATGTCAAACTATCACTAATCAAGATGATCGATAATATGACGTCAAATTATACGTGACGTCATAGATACGCGCTTGCTATCTGAAAGTATGGATCTGTCGATGTGTGCAAGGGAGAACATACAGACTTCATTCCCACTCAGGTTTGATGTCATCATGACAGAAACCGTGTGAGGGGAAGGAGACTGTTTCAGATTTTCCCGGTCAAAATTTATTTTTTTCATTTCTTTGGTTCAGTTTAAAACCGAACCAACCAAAAAATTTCGGAACCGAAGTTCTGATGCATTAAACATATTTATGGTTTTCTCCAAGGGGTACGACCCCGAAATTAAATAAGTCGTTGATGAGTACGTCGTGCCCACACTGCATGGTATGAAAGCGATTGTTACTTCGAGACTTCCCATAACATAATATTCAGGTTGCTCTGTGGAGGACAAAACGACGAAGGGGCGCGTGCGGGAGAACGAAGCACACCATATCAATTTCTTCATACGCTAATTTTCATTAACCCTTTTATATGGTTACTTAATTAATAATTTAATATTGTTGCTTTTAAATCAATTTTTGGAAAAAACTGCAATCATGATGGTAGTTCTCATGTCAAAATTATAAAATGGTTAAAAAAGTTGAAATTGAGATATTTTTTCATTCGTTGCCATTTTCAAAGTGATCCATTTTGAAGAAGCACGCATTTTTGTTGCATTTAAACAGCTATGTATGTTTAGAAAGCCGAAAAGGATTTAAAGGAAAATTAGGCGATAGGTTAGGAGAATAAATATATCTTAAATTAGTTTTTGTTTGGCATATTATTTTCATCAGTTATCAAAGATTGAATTTATTTACTTAAAACTAATGAATTGTAAAGTAGGAGTGAAAAAACATCGTTTTCGAAGCTTATTGAAGAGAAAACTTTTTAAGCCAAATTTTTAGATATTGTATTCGTTATGTTATATTCGCCTTATAA
This sequence comes from Uranotaenia lowii, assembly GCF_029784155.1. Taxonomy (NCBI): domain Eukaryota; kingdom Metazoa; phylum Arthropoda; class Insecta; order Diptera; family Culicidae; genus Uranotaenia; species Uranotaenia lowii. The sequence continues at coordinate 429,908,337 of NC_073692.1, forward strand.
ATTGATTGTGACCGATACACATATGCGTGTAGACCAGGCCGACATTCCATTTACTAAACTGAAAATTGTAAAAATGAACATAGATACAAATTTGAAAACATATTCAACCGACCATTGGACTCTATGTTAGAATCATATTCTATTCTTGCTGTCTTGACTCCATAGGTTACCCAGAAAAATGTTGAATTATTTGAAACACATGGTTGGGAACCTTTTTTTATATTGTAATCTTGATTTTAAATTCGTCTTTTTAATTGATTTTGATCGGTATGTTTTTTATGATCGATATACTTATGCGTTTAGACCAGGCCGACATTCCATTTACTAAACTGAAAATTGTAAAAATGATCATAGATACAAATTTGAAAACATATTCAACCGACCATTGGACTCTATGTTAGAATCATATTCTATTCTTGCTGTCTTGACTCCATAGGTTACTCAGAAAAATGTTGAATTATTTGAAACACATGGTTGGGAACCTTTTTGCCTTTCTTACAGAAAGGTATAGTTATCGGTCGATTTGGGAGATCATTAATTATGGGTCTTAGATATACCTTTATAGGTACCTATCGAAACAGCTCGACGAGTTCTGATGATGTCTGTGTATTTGTGTGTATTTGTGTGAATTTTTGTAAACTTTGTTCTCGACGTTTTTGTGAAACTGAGCAGTACAATAAAAATGATTTTTATCTTGAAAAATTTGATTTTTTTTCTTCTTCAACCTATAAAAGAAAGAAAAAAATACAAAATAGTTTGAAATTTTTTTTTTCATAGTAAATATCAAAAATCATCACTCCAAAAAACGTGTCAATTTGGCTTGCTAGCCACAACCAGCAATCACTAAAATCAAGATTATCGTATATGTGCCGTCAATTATACGTGACGTCATAGATACGCGCTTGCTATCGAAAAGTATGGATCTGTCGATGTGTGGAAGGGAGAACAGACAGGCTTCACTCCCACTCAGGTTTGATGTCATCGTGACGGAAACCGTGTGGGACGAAACGACAACTAAAATTTTCCCGACCAATCGTTAAATTTTTAATTTAATGGTTCAGTTTGCAACCGAACCATTCCAAAAATTTCGGAACCGAAGCTCCAAATTGTTAAACATAAAACTGGTTTTTACCAAGGGGTACAACCCCGAAATTATTAAAGTCGTTGATGAGTACGTCGTGCCCACACTGCATGGTACGAAAGCGATAGTAACTTCGAGACTTCAACCAACATTATATTCAAGCACAAATTGCTCTGAGAAGGGGAAACAACACGGGTACGCGGACGATGTATGCACATTCTCTCATCTTCTCACGTGCCGTTCGTGCTTACGAAGCTTTTTCTTAAGCAGCAACGAGAGGAGAGTATTTCGCCCGTGGAAGCAAATTAAATCCAATAAGATAAATGCTACTGAATCCTCTCGAGCTTTAAGCTCTCGGGCTTGTTTTTTTGTTCCCTTTTCTCTTCCTCTCTTCAGATCTAACGTTGCGTTGTTGTTGTTGAAGTTGGTGTCTAGAGAAAAACGATGACGGCTTGGAGGTCAATCTGAACTTTCACTTGCTGAAGCCAATGGAAGATGACAACCAAACAGTAGCGCCACCAAGCCCTGCATAGTAGAATTTTAAGCATTTGGGATTTTTTTTGGAACATGCATATAATGCTTAAAAGCTAATAATCATTATTGACAAAGTTGAAGAAACAGGAAAAAACTCCGAATTAACCATTTTCGCCAGGTTGACCAAATACAAAAAGGACAAAATCGACTAAATTGACAAAATTGAAAAAAAAAAATGATTAAACAGACCAATTTCGCTAAATTGACAAAACTAACAAACTTGACATAATTCATTGATTTGACAAAATTCTCTTAGTTGAAAAAATCATAAAATAGATAAAATTTATAAAATTGACAAAATCGAGAAAATTGGCAGAATTGATCAAATTGACGATGACAAAATGGACAAAATTCACTGAATTGACAAAACTGACAAGATTGATAAAACTGACAAAATTAACAAAATTGAAAAAATTGACAAAAACAACAAAATCGACAAAAGAGATGACAAAATCGACAAAATTCATTAAATTGACAAAATTGACAAGATTAATAAAACTGACAAAATCGACAAAATTGAAAAAAATGACTAAATTAACGATGACAAAATCGACAAAATTCACTAAATTGACAAAATTGACAAGATTGATAAAACTGACAAAAATCGACAAAATTGACAAAATTGAAAAAAATTGACCAAATTGACGAAATTGACAAAATTGGCTTAATTCATTGATTTGACAAAATTCACATAACTGAAAAAATAATAATAAAAATTGATAATATTTATAAAATTGACAAAATCGAGGAAATTGGCAGAAATGACAAAATAGACAAAATTTACTGAATTGACAAAATTGACAAGATTGACAAAACTGACAAAATTGAGAAAAATATACTAAATTAACGATGTCAAAATCGATAAAATTCACGAAATTGACAAAATTGACAAGATTGATAAAACTGACTAAAATCGACAAAATTGACCAAATTGACAAAATTGACCAAATTGTCAAAATTCACAAAGTTGACAAAGACAAAATCGACTAAATTCACTATATTTACCAAATTGACAAAATTGAAAAGATTGACAAAATTGACTGGCGAAATTTACAAAATTGACCCAATTGACCAAATTGACCAAATTTACAAGATTGACAAATCGACAAAATTGACAAACTTGACAGAATCGAAGAAAATTGACAAAATTGAGAAAATTGGCCAAATTGACAATGATAAAATCGACGAAATGCACTTAATTGACAAAATTAGCAAAGCTGTCAAAATTGACAACATTGACAAATTTGAAAAAAATGACATAATCGACAATTGATATTGACAATGACAAAATCGACAAATACACTTAATTGACAAAATTGATAAAACTGACAAATTTGACTAGATTGACAAAATGGACAGAATTGATAAAACTGACAAAATTGATCAAATTGAAAAAATGGACAAAATTGTCAAAATTTACATAATTGACAAAATTGACCAAATCATGAAAATAGAAAAAATCCACAAAATTTACAAAATTGACAGAATTGACAAAATTGACAAGATTGATGAAACTGGCAAAATTGACTTAATTGACAAAATCAATCAAATTGTTTATTGTTTGGCATCTGGAAAGTATCTGATCGGATTATCAAAAACAAACTCGTGGCCTCCTGATTATCTTTGATTCTTACACAAAATCGAAAAAAATTACAAAATTGACAAAATCAAGAAAATTGGCAAAATTGACAATGACAAAATCGACAAAATTCACTTCTTGACAAAATTGACAAGATTGACAAAATTGATAAAACTGACAAAATCGACAAATTTCAAATTTATTGTTGCAGTATTTTTAAACAAGTCACAATAAAAAACCTTATCAAATTGAATGCAGACTTGAAAAATTATGACACTATTGAACATGTATACATTTAAGGTGAAATTTATTATTTGAACCTAGATAGGAAGATGACTTTTCAAAACATTGTTAAATTTTCTTTTAATAAGGATTTTCAAGAGATTGAAAAACAATCAGTGCGAAATCTGAAAAATTATTCGACCTGCCTCCAGCTTTCAAAATTAAAACATTGAAAACTCAACCGGTTTTTCTGAAGGACGATAATACCATATTTGACTAAGAGAAATCGCGTTTTGGTTAGGTTCATTTGTTAAATAACCATCTTCTCTTGATGCCTATTGTTAAGCGGGCCACAGCAGGGCCACAGATTACGCAACATTTGTACAAATGCGTTGAAATTTGATAGAATTTTGTCGCTGTCAACACGATTTGTTTGAGTAAAATCGGTCGGGATCGAAATATTTTGTAGGTACAACCCATTCTCCCAGTCGGGGTGAAGTTGGGGATTTGTTGTTGTTGTTGTTGCTTTTTTCGTCAACAATCGTTTGTGTTAGTGTGTAATAAGTTTCAGTCGTGTGTGGGCGTGCATATAATTTTGTATTTTCGCGTATTCATCGAAATTGTAAAGGCTATGTATGAAATACATAGTCCGCTTAAGAAATAGTAAAAATGTACATCATGATTACATCATGATTACATCATGATTACTACTAGAATTAAAAACCAAAAATTAAAATTCATAAGCGATTGCACCATGAGGCTCAACCCCGAAATCAAATGACTCAGGCCTAAGGACTAGACCCTCACATCGCTTATTTCTATAGTGATGGGTCCCGTCCTTCGCCCAACGATAGATTCTCAAGCACAGATTGCTCTGAGAAGGGGAAAACGACACGGGGGGACGCGGACGATCTACGTACACCACAGGCCGTTCGCGCTCTTTGAGCTTTTTCTAAGCACGAACGACAGGAGAGAATTTCGCCCGTGGAAGCAAATTGAATCCAATAAGACAAATGCTACTGAATCCTATCGAGCTTTAAGCTCTCGGGATAGTTTTTTTGTTCCCTTTTCTCTTCCTCTCTTTAGATCTAACGTTGCGCGATAAACTTTTCGTTCGCATCGAAAAACCTGTGCAATTGTTGCGCTGTTGTTGTTGGGGTTGTTGTCCTGGGGTTGGGGTTGGGTTTCCTAAATTCTTTTTGGATTTACTGCGTATGAAATTCATTAATCATAATGAATTTTGTGATAATTGACAGGCTGTAAGAAAGGCTACAATCCACTGTCAAGTGTATTAAATCGGGTTTTTACCTCTATACTCTTGAGGAAAACCAGAACTCTATTGAATGCTCAAGTAATCGAAAGTTCGATTGAAAGGTCACTTGAAAGCTTATTCAGCCTTGAATAAAGCTTGAATGTTCTATCTATAGCATTTTACTAAGCTCGAGGTTTAACTTCTTATCGAAACTTTCGAGTCTCAATAGCCGAAACCCGGTAGAAGGCTGCTCAGTAGACTAGTTCATTTTTCGGCTTTTATCGCAGATCAAAGCCGAACTTATATGGGTTGTTCTTCATACATTTTAGAGTATTTCTGCTAAATTTAAGATCTATTGAACTAATCTTGGTTCTGCGCAGTGAGTTTGTGGAAAAAAAGTCCTAAAGGACTAGCTTTACAAGAAAAGCTTTTGTGGAATTTTTTTTTATGATTTACTGCAGTTTTTTAACTTTTAAATTTCTGTACAAGTTGATAGTTTAAGATTTTTTAATTTTTTTCGGTTTGTTTTGAACGAACAACTAAAACAGATCCATAAAAATGACAATAGTATCAACCACCATGCATCTTATTCCAAATTATCGTTATATATGTATCAACAGGGGCTTGCTAGAACTCTCATATGAAAATTTTCAAGTAAAATGGACTTTTTTCACAAACACTCATTGCGCAGAAAAGAGATTAGTTCAATAGATCTCAAATTTAGCAGAAATACTCTAAAATGCATGAGGAACAACCCATATGAGTCCAGCTTTGAACGGCGAAAAAGCCGAAAAGTGAACTAGTCTTAGCAACTAAATGAGATCACAATAAAAAAGTATTTCTAGAAAAATGAAGCGTTCAATTTTATATTTACATTTCAATTAATACATTCCTCAAATTAATATTGTCATGACCTGTTTACTGAATTGATGGTATTAAAAACACTAGCGTAAATAAAAATCCGAAGCCTTTTCAAAATTAGCATTTCACCAAGTGAACTAACTTAAAATGGTTGAATTGTTTTAATCAGTCGAGTTACAATATTTAGACTTATTCCTATCTAACGCGCTTATAGTTTGAACTTGAGAGTATGTCGTATGGAGAAATGCATATATTTATTCTGATTTTTATATGGCCCTTGGAGCCAAAGGGGTATAAGTGCATGGAAGCTGGTTTCAAGAAAACAGGCTTTTAAGTTGTTGTGTTTGGCAATTTTCCATACATTTTTCGAAACATTTAATTTTGCTTTGGAGCTTAAAAGTATGTAAATAAAATTCTAAAAATCTGAAAAAATCATCAAATATAGTTTGAAATATAAAGAATCGTTTGGCATCATTAACTCAAAATCGATCATTTTGTCACTTATACCCCTTTGGCTCTGAGTGCCTCATATACAATCAACCAAAGTCATGAAAAGTTAAACATTCTGATGTTGTATTTGAAAGCATATTTTTTAATTGCTCATATATTTAATATTCAAATGTATAAGCTTTCCTGTCGTTTTCACTATTTACTTCAGCATAAAGCAGCTCTCATGCAGCACTCCATTAGCTTCGATTTTTTAGGTGGATCGATCCTGGAACCATTCGGCTGAATCGATGTTTTCCAGAAAATAAAACAATCCTATTTCCGACATCTTGTGTCTGCATTACAACGCTTAGTCGATTGTGAAAACACACTTTTTTTAATAGCTCTAAATTTAGGCACAATTTGACATTTAAAAATCCCACAAAGGGTCACATTTGAATAGCGAGGTCTGCTACGGCATGTTCTTGATAGATTAGGAGAGTTTGAAGACACAGAAATCATTGGTTAATTTTCTTTCGATAGATATTTTGTTTTGCTTCTTCTGTCTACCTGCCTTAACAGAATAGAACCACAAACGAATTGAGAAAAAGTGATCTCACCTTTGTATAAATTTAACTCAAAATTTTCATTATGTCTGATACTTACACGTTGCACCTCCTATCCAAATGTAGTGTTAAAGCATGCGTTTGAGAGACAGAGAGAAAAACCTTATTATTATTCAAAACGACGCGATGATTTTACATATTTGGTATACCATTGATGGGAGGGAAAAAAATCACACCACTACTGCACCGGTGCGGTGTGTAGTAATTGATTGAATTACTTGTGCAGGAATGTGTATTTTCTGTCACAAAATAAATAGGTGACCCACGAGGTCATCAGATCAGCGGGAAAAAATAACATTAAATAAAAAACAAAAAAAAACTATAAATTGTAACAACGTAGGAAGAGCTAGAGAGGAGTGTGTGTTGCTGAACTGTACCCACCCAACCATCACACAACTTTGGCCCCAACGCTACAAGACGACATGCCATGTGAAAACAGGAACACATCGATTCGAACGACATTGTACGAACGTATATTTGCCATTCCATTCGAAAAACGCTTGTGATGGATAATTGACACTGGCATTTTTTGTATATATTACAACGATTTTTTACGATTTTCCGCGGTTTAATTTCCGCAACCGAAACTCAAAACATTTCATCGAAACCAAGCTCTGGGATGTTTGAAAATCCATTAGTTTTCAAATGTATTTATTTCTGCTGGCCTATTTTCAAAGGGCGATGGTTGGATGAGGGTTATTCACAAAAGAAAAACTAAAACGTAGAATGTGCTATCAGCAAAATCAATCGGTTCAAGATTCTGTAGAATCTTAAGAGAAAAAAATTGTAGACAAATCAATATTCAAATCAGGTGAGAACAGTTCAGGTTCCAGTAGAATTTAAACTGCGTCTTTCGACAACGACCAGTAGGTACTCACCTGTGAATCCGCTGAACATTTTAGATGTTCTGACGGGACGCGCTGCTCAAAAAATGCCACTAGGTAGGTTCCAGCAGAATCGATTAAAAGGAGGCGCCTGATTTCTGGCCACGACACCGTCTGTTCGTCCGTCCGCGTCCTGTTACTTTCTCAGCTGCTCCTCCTGAGTCTAGCGCTGGTCTGCGACGTTCGAGAGTCCTTTTGGGGCACAAACAGAAAAAAAGGATTACGTGCAGGACGATGTACTGTAACACTTCTGCTGCTGACTCAGTCAGTCATCCACCGGAATGGAGCAAACAAGCACAGTGATCTCACTCACGTTTTTGGGGCTTGGGGCGACGAAACTTGTTCTGCTTCGTAGTGGATTATTCCACTTGTTCTACGGCACTGCGTCACACTACTGCCACCACTCTGGTAGGGAGAAATCGACGCGCAATATGTAGGAAGTTTCGCGTATCGTTCCGTGAGAAATTGTGACTCGCTGCCGACACCGACCGAGATCTTGCAAGCAACTGATGCGATGTGGGGAGATGCGTTCGAGCGATGTCTGTATCAGAACAGAACAGAACAAATGCTAGAGCTGCCTGAACAGCTGGTTCCGATTCATTCGCGGGAGCATTCCTTTACTGTTTCTACAAAGTATCGCCGGACCGGACGGGTCGGAACCTACTCGGTAGTATTTATTTTTCTGAGTGAGAGAGCGTTGATTCTCACGGAGCACGATTTTCACGAATGGCAGGCAGGCAAGTTCCATGTGCCATGCCGCTCCACGCAATTCCGCCAGTTGACTGTTGTGGGGGGTGGGTGGTTAGAATTTTCGTTGTCGGTCGACGGAGCACATTTTATCGTCGAAATCACGTTCTCGCTCGCGGTTTTTCATCGATTCTCTGCCTGTAGATTCCGATGCGCGCAAATATTTGAAACGTACGCTGGAATTCTAGGCGACTTTCACGTTGATCAGAATCCATTCTAGTTATTTATCAAATTGATCATATACGTTTTGTTTTATATTTTTATTATGATATTTCTACGAAATTTGTAATTTTTTTTTTTTTTTTTTAGGTTTTATTTTTGACACTTTACCATCATTATGGCATTCGTGTCTAAAAAAAATTTGTAATGGAAACTCACGTTAGCAAGTAAAATTTGAAAAACGGTTACATGTTTCATATTTTTTACCATGTTCATCGCCAAACACCCACTCACTACAAAATACCTCTAACTTCGTGAAGTCCATCGTTTTCATTCAAAAATATTTAGGATTGTTATCAAACCCCTCACTGTCATCCAGCCGAAATTTGAAGAAAAAACGACATCTCTAGTTGATGTTGTGTCATTTTAAAGTTGGACTTATTTTGTAGTGGGTAACGCTTGGCGACGAACATGTTTAAATCTGTAAAATTTATCACGAAAAATGGCTTTTTTTTCAGAAAAAGGAACCCCTGCTGTAACATAATTTTTCTAAGTTACGGCATTATAAAATTTTTTTCTTGTGTTTTTATTACGGACACTTTATACCATGGGTGGCCAAACCAACGTTTTGTGGCCCGCGAAGCTTTTTTGGAAATACCATGTTCTGAGAATTGAACGTTTTTCTTGGTCTATACCAGGCATGTCAAACTCGTTTAAGTGTGCGGGCCGCATTAAAAATTTTCTATGACGTAGAGGGCCGCAGCCAAAATCAGTTAGAAAACATAACATATTAGTTTCGCGGAGATTAGATACAATAAAATGGAATATAGTTATAAGTAAACTTGGAATGAAATTTTGCGTAAAATTTTTATGTTAGCTTTTAATGTTTAACATTCTTATATTATAATGCATTATACTTATTGTCCTGATATCAGGTTAAAGGCTATTTGTCACTGACACTTTCATTATTGATGATAAATCTCTCAGGAGGACAGCAAATTTTTTTTATTTAATAAGACGCAATGATTGTAAAACAATCAAATTCGTATTCATCCTGTTTAAAGAAGGCTTTGAAAAATTTGAGAAGAGTTTCCACTGAAATTTTAATCTTTTTGGGTATCTAGATGCGAATAACAAATGTTAAATTTTGTGATTCAGATAAAAAAAAAATTAGATTAGGTGAGGCTGAGGTCCGTACTTTGAAAAAATCAATATTATTTATGATACAACTAAAGTTCGTTAAAAAATTTATCCTTTTGAATTTGTTTTTTGGTCCGCCAGCAAAACTTGTTTTTGGAATTTGGCCCGCCTGTTGAAAATGCTTTACACCAAAATTTGTTTGTTACATCCTCCTAAGCTATCGTTTGGAGTTTGAGCCCCCAGAATTCCAGACTTCTATAATGCCGTTTTGGGCCACTCAAATTACAGTCTAAAAAATTGAATACGTAGAATGTTTGAGGATGAAAGCATTGTTCAATTGAGCAAAACTCTGAGATGTTGGGAGGGTTTTTATAGACACAATGTGGACTTTGTTGACCGCATTCTACTTCAGAGCCTTTTCGTCGTAGTGGTATGAGGCCAAATCCGAAGAAACCATCATGGAATCTTGCAGGGAACCATCTTGGGATCTTTTTGGGTACAATTGTTGGCTTAAAAATCCTGGTTAATAGTGCCGGTTGATACAAAATTGTTACTTTCTCTCCATACATTCATTTTCCGACAACTGCGGTCGAGAAGAGTTAGCCCTCGCACAAAGTGTAACCTGTGTAAACGCTCATTAGACAGATTGTCCTATACGGGCGCGAGACATGGATATTGCTCGAGGAGGACCTGCGAACACTCGGAGTATTCCAGCGACGATTGTTAAGAACCATCTTTGGCGGCGTGCAGGAGAACGAAGTGTGGATGCGAAGGATGAACCAAGAGCTCGCGCTACTGTACGGCAAACGCAGTATTCAGAAGGTGGCGAAAGATGGACGGATAAGCTGGGCAGGACATGTTGCGAGAAAGCCGGACGACTGTCCTGCAAAACAGGTGCTCGCTACCAATCCGGTAGGAACGAGACGAACAAGGGCGCAACGAGCGAGGTAGTTAGACCAAGTGAACCGTGATCTGGCGAATGTGGGATGCCCGAGGAGTTGGAGGACGGTTGCCATGGACCGAGTGAATTGGAGGAATATTGTTAATCAGAGTATCTCGTGAGACGGAACACCATGTAAACAAAATTAAATAACATTTTCTGATAAACTGCCGGAAATATTCGAGTAATGTTGAAGCCAAGTTAGAGTATAAGGACATTTAAAAATGGACAGAAGAAGCATAACGCAATCTTAGGGCGCGGTAAAACCCCTTCATATATTGCCGCCCAATAGTTTGGGATCATTTCATAAAAATCATGAAAATATTGTTCGGCCATATATCAGTCACGCACTCAGCTTCAATCTTTCCTATAAGCAAGTGTAGGCGGAAAAACCATTCAGGAGTGTTTGGACGGAAGGGCTGCTGTGACATTTCTTTGAAAGCGCCATCCAACCGGCACACGTCTCGGAGTCTTCTGAAGTTGTTGGTTGTCTTCAACACGACGAAGTTTCGCTCGACAACCTTCCTTCGGTTTCGCCCGACAATCATCTCCTGGCTCATTCGACCACAACCTGCTTTCTGTTCGCTCGAAGACAACCTTCCGTTGGCTTGACGCTCCTTGCAGTTAGTAGCCCATCCTCAAGGCTTTACGCCTTCACAGCGGCTCGCGACCCTCCTCGAGTTGCCGGATCGACCACCTCCGACGGATTCCCGGCTCGACTGCCTTTCAATGGGATACCAGACTCAACTTCTCCTCCTTTCCACTAGTGCTGGGCCCATAACCTGTTAGACAGCAGCAACAGGGAGCACTTTCGGAGTGGAAAGGAGTGATCAAACGCAGTGTTTGATGTGAAAACTGAAATGCTTCATTTTCTGAATTTGCTTTCTTTTCATATCAAAAAATCTTTTGGCATTTACTTTAAACTGCGTGTGTTGTTTACATTCACACAGATCGGGTGAATGCCAACACTCCGCCTTCAGTTCAACGACCTTCTTCAGGTTTCGCTCGATGACAAACTTCCGTCTGGGTGCCGTGGGTGCGTGAGAAACTCACGCCTCGACGTTCTTCAGTTTTGTGTTCGGTCCGACGCCCTTCCTTAGCACCGGTTTGACGACCTTCCGTAGTTCCTGGCTTGTAAGTCCACCAGAGGATCCTAGTTCGACGACCACCACCTGGCCTACAACTTAACGACCTTCCACAGCACCGGCCCACCAACCTTCCATGGCTTTCGACACGACGAACCACCAGTGATTCCGGTCCGCTCTCAATTGCTCCGGACCAACGACCTCCCAAAGCACCTATCCGTCGACCTCCCTCCCATGTCTCCTGAACTGTCGACCTCCTGCTTCGGTTCCGGGGAGGTCGATCTCTTCTTACCTGGCCGTAATTACAATTCAACCACGCACAATTTACTTCACAGTAGCTCGACAACAATGAACACTACCGATATAGTCTGGTGTGTCTGTAGGTTTTTCGTGAAGTGTTTGCTTTTGGTTCAGGACGTTGTCCCCGGACCTAGGCTTTTGACGTTATTGCCCGCCTTTGGACTTCCTACCATTGCACCCACTGGATTTGCTCCTGCGTTCGTACGTTCAACGCCATCATTATTGGTTTAAGCTGGATCATAGGTTGAGTCGATTTACTCGTAAACTCCGATGCTTTTTGAAATGGTTAGCCCGTCTTCACCGACACAGGTCTTTCCTCCGAACATTTATAAATTACTTCACTGATTTTCAATTATCCTGAGAGGCTACACACACTTGGTTGCTTGTCGAAAAGTCATACATTCCTCAGAAGATATCTCTAGCTAGGGCGCATGTCGATGTGCGGGCACCTAAGTTCAATCGGTTGTCAATCGGGGGACTGCGATAAGCAGAGATGATACGCAATTGTGCAGCAAATGATTGAAATTGTGTTATATTGTGCGGGTTAATGAGTCAATTTCAGTTTAAAATGAGAGAAACCAGTGCTCGAAGAAAGGGAAATTTCACTCCTTCTGTTTTGAAATGGTTGAAAATTGACACTACCAAGTATAGGTCTTCAACCTTTTCGATTGTCCCGCCGTATTTACAAATCCCCCCCATTTCTTCACCAATGACAGTGAAACTGCACAAGATTTTGAGAACTCGCCACAGGCAGTATTGAAGGCGCCCGCAACAACGAGCGTCGCGACGGCTTTGTAAAAGACTCTTATTCACTTATTTTTCTCTTATCTAACGTTAATTTGCCCGTCCGATATTCTCAGTTTTATTTCCATCTAGAACGCCAATTAGATAAGTGGCTCTACAGAATACGGAGTTCCTGGTGATTTTTTGCAGCTTCACTTGTAGAAACATCTCTACACAAAAAAGTTCAAGAATGTTTCTCAAAGGTTTTGTAATTGTAAAAATTAAATTACTTTTTGAAAAAACTCTTCATTACCACTTTTGAACTAGGTATTTCATGTTATTTTATACAATAATCGATTCGCTGTTGACGGATAATAGCATCTTGCTTTAGGCATCGTTCTTTCAATCCGGATATCTCCTTCTGCAAATTTCCAATGGTCGAATCCTTTTTATCGATGGCTTGTTGAACTCTAAAAAAAAACAACCATCGATAATACAACATTTTTCTTCAATTTTTTTTTAACCAGAACACACCTGCAGTAAATCCGTTCAATTTCCCGATCATGATCCTTCTGCATGTTCGCCAGATCTTTCTGAACCTCTTTGCGAGCAGAATCCTTCATCGTTTCCTTCTCTCGCAGCAGTTCGTCGCATAGTTTCTTCGAGTGAGTCAGCTGCAGCTCCATCTGTTTGGTGGTAGACTTCATGTTCTGTATTGTGGCTTCGCTCTCTGCCAGCTGGGTACGGGTGTCCTGATATTTTTGCTTAAGCAATGCTTCGGCTGTTTCTTGCTCACGCAACTCAGCCGAATGTTTCTCCTTCAAGCGACTGTAATTATGTTAGTTAAAGATTGTCTGTTAATTGATAAATAATTGTGCTTTACCTCATTTTTAAATCGAAATCTTGCTGGTATTTCTGCGTTTCGGCATCCACTTTGGCAACAATTCTATCAATTTGCTGATCTCTCTCGGACCGCAGCTGTTGCCTTATAGTGTTTTCACGATCCTCCAAAGCCATGCGGGCCGTTTCCTCGTGTTTTCTCTTCCAAATGGCGAAATCAGCTTCCAACTGATTCTGCAATTTAGCCAACTCCTCCTGAAATTGTTTAGAAATGTAAAATTATCAACATTTTTAACTCTCAAATGAAATGTAACCTTATGTTTATTTTCTCGATCTTTTAACATTTGAACATACTCTTTGCGAGCAAACTCCAAATTTTTAGCATTTTCGCTCTTAAGTTCATTAATCTGTGATTCGAAGTATTGATTGCGCTGTTTCAGTTCTTTGAGATTCCGTTCTTTTTCGATTTCGAACTCTTTCAGCAAATGTTGCCTCTGCTGTTCGAAGATTAGCCGCTCTTCGCTGACCTGTTTGTCGAAGCGTTCTAGTGTCATTTGTCGTTCCCGTTCGATGAATGCTTCGCGGTCTTTCATCAAAGTTTGCTTGAGGTCGACTTCCTTCTGCTCGTATTGAAGCTTGAGATCGGAAACTGCGCACATGAGTTCTTCTTTGTGTTGACGTTTCAGTTCGATCATATCTTTCTGATGGGCTGCTGTCATCTTATTGATTTCCATTTCGAGACCTTTAACGGTGAGCTCCTTGATTTTCTTAGTGTTTTCACGAACCCACTTCTCTCGTCTTATTTTCTCAGCTGCAACTGCCGTATCCTTTGCTCGTTCAAGTTCAGTTTTGAGACGATGTTCCCAGCTCTGATTTTGTGACTCAATTCTCCTTGTAAGCTGTGTAACCTTTTCACACAGCCCAGATTTGTCTTTTATAAGCTGATCGATGAACTCTTGATGTCGGCCTATGATATCCTCGTAGTGCTTTTTCTGCTCCTTTAGCTTGTTCTGGAAGGTGACCTTTTCCGCTCGGATTGCCTTCGTTTTGTCCGCTTTAACCGTCGAAAGGTGATCCTTGGATAGATGCATAGCATTGCTAAGTTCATTTGCGCGGAGTGAAAGCTTGATCACACGTCGTGCCAACTGATGGGCTGGAATTTCCAGTAAATCGCTCATTCTAAAAGTATAAAACCATTTTGAAATTAGAAGCTCTGATCAAATGTGAAATGATCAATCACTTTGGTATCGTTTCGATGTAGTCCGGTTCGGCGGCAAATTCCAGCTCCGAGCGATCCGATTCTGATGCTGGTCTCGCCGGTTTCAAACTTTTCTCGCACTTCATCTCGATATGATCTAAATACGAAAGTAGATCCTTCATCTTGTCTTTGTCGTGGTGCTGCTGTTCCTGAATCTGACCCGTACTGTCCGGCGAATCTCGGGAGTCCAGGATGTTGCTCAGCCTGTACTCGACTTCCTTTTTCAATGATTGGAAATCTAAAAAATCATGAAATTGGTGATCAACAAAGCTTTGGGGATTACAATTATAAAATTACCTGAGGGTGGGTTGTTCAGTTCGCTTGCCAATGATGCTTCATCAAAGTTTGTAAATTCATTTCGACTAGGTTCTCTTCTCTCTAGGTTGAAGTTAAAATTGGATCCCTCTTCAGCCTTGTCCATATCCGTTGGGGTTGTGACAGAACATTTACCAACGATAGGAGGAGCCGATTGCGGAGCTGCTCGTCCATCAGTGTCACTTTCATATGGTGCTTTTGGGAAGGTTTCCTCATTGCAGGACATCCAGCTGACAACTTTATCCATGTGAAATTCTGATATGTTACTTTCCTCGCGACAAAGCGTTGGAGAAAACTTACTCGGCGTTGGAGCTTTCTTCTGAGACGCATTTCTTAGTATCGATTTGTGGGTGTCCGCAGATTTCGGTTTAAAATTTTTCTTATTTAACAGAACGTTGCTCTTTTGGTGGGATTTATTTTGTTGCTTCACTTCGTTTAAGTTTTGATCTTTGACCTTAAAATAATTTTTGATTACTTGATTCGAGCTATTGTCTAATTTATTTTTGTCTAATGAGTTAGTAGGTTTTGGTGAAGTTTTGAAATTCTTCTCAGTGGGACTAGTTTTGATTTCGTTGTTGAGATTCAACTTTAACAAATCTTCCTTTGTGTCTTGTTTATCCCTTTTGTCTGTTTGGTTGTTGATGATTTCATTGATACAATCATAGTATTCATTTATAACATCAGGCTTTTCATCACCATGCTGTCGATTATCCAACAATCTATCGTTTTCGACATCTGTATCTTCTGTAGCACTGACGCTGGCGCATGCTGTAATCCGAAATGTTTCTTCTACGTACGTTTCAGTGACTTCCAGTGATGTGTAATTTTTCGGATCATACGATTTTGTACTTTCAGCCTGGACTAGTTTAAGTTCCATTTCCCGTCGTCGATTGATATCCTCTATTTCTTTCTTGTAATCTTCGATAATTTTCTGAGAATCATCTTCATCACAAAACGTCGATTCCGGCGTCGAATCAAACTTGACCAGCTTATCAGATTTATCTTCTCTGGTATCGTAGCCTGAACTGGTTAGGTCCTCTTCGAACTTAACCGATGTGTACCTGGGTTTTGGCTCGATTGTTGTATCCTGATACTTTCTTTCGTCATAAGTTGAATCAGCTTTACCCGTAGGTTTTTTCATACCGAAGTTATTATCCTCATAATCACTGTAATCTATCTCATACGGATCATTAGAGCTGAATGAGACCCTTCCAGGAAGATCAATTTTCTTATCAACCTTAGATGACATACCCCCACTATTACTAAGTTGTCCCGGCAATAAACTGTTTTTTCTTGGTCCCGGTTTGCGTATAACGCTTCTCGGCAGTGGAGGTTTTTTGTCAACGCCCGGCGCTATCCTCAATCTTTCCCCGGACCATATTTTTTCCAGCTCGGCTTCGTTGTTCGATTCTTGCGTATCGTCGTCCATGCTGCTTTCCTCGGAGCTACAGTCAGCTGTTAGCTTTTTCTTTGCAACGGTGGATCGTTTCTTGCTCCTAACCTTACAGGACATCTGCTTCGAGGACCTCTGCCCAGAAGCCACGCCTGACGTGGAAGAACCTGTTAATGTTTTCGATTCCCAATAGCGCGAGATTGGCTCGGCCAGGAGCGATTTCAGTAAACTCGAAGAGGAAGTGCTACGTTTCGACAGATAGTTGCTACTCGAAAATCCACTTCCGCCAAAATGTGTCGCTTTACGCTGAATTTGACTATCAGCTGATAGTGGACGTCTAATATTTGGCGGAAAAAGACGACTATTACTACCATTGAAGGCTGACCCGGGCCTTTGATGATGAAAATGGTGGCCGTGGGGGTGGTGTTGATTGCTCCCCAACCCTATCCCTACCAAATGTTGGTAGCTATTGGTAGGGGTTATTTTTTCGCGCGTTGCCAGGTTGATCTACGGTTGCAAACAAATCGAGAATTTGAAAATCAAAAAAATCAACAACAAAAAATCACTATTTTAACGCAAACTACCTACCTGCGATCCGTACAAACTCAATTCCATAATGAACGGCTTACGCACTCGGCATTCCGCATATTTTAAACCGCATTTGTAGCACTTTTCATTGAAATTTTTCGATTTTTATCAGGACGAGCGTCCCTCGATTGACAAAAGCGTTCTAATAAATCTCAACAACAGCGCACCACCACCGCACCGTGGCAACCGTAATGAATTCGATGAACTTCACCGTTGCCATGGAGACGGGTGTTTACAAAACAAAAATAAAACTACACCCACAACACGTGGATGAGGTGGTTGGTGTTGCATCCTACAACAGGTGGTGCCCAGCAGTGAGCACGTGGCTGATAAGAATTTGCCACAGTTCACAAAATATTTAGTATCACACTTTAGCAGGAAGTGGAACGTTTACTATATACCTGTGATGTTTGGGGGTTGAACGATGCAATCATAAGTTGCAATTCAAGAATTATTAACTGTTTTGAAATTCCGTTAAACGCTTACTTGAATATCTCGCTATGAATAGGGGAAATTGTTCCTAAATGCGCATATCGGGTAATATGCGCATACAGCCTGAAACGTATCAATTTATTCGTACTGAAAAATTCTACGTTTTGATTACCTCGGCGTTTGAACTAGTCTTGATTGGAATTTTAACAACCTGTTAATTAAGGAAACTTCACTTCAGAATAACAATAGCACACGAACTACTGGTTTTGATTGGGCCATATATTTTATCTATTATTGAATTTTTGATCGTTTTTATCTTTAATTATGAAAACTTTTTGATATACCGTAAACTGGGGGAACTTTGATCAGCGGGGTAACTTTGATCAACATGAAATTTTTGCAGATAATTATCATTAACTTAGTATAAAGTTAAAATATCTGAAAACTGTTTACTACGTTTGAAAGCTTTTAAATGGAGTTACAAATAAACTAAATTTGGTTTTTATTAAGAGATTTTTTATATTACTTTAAACATAATTTTAAAATCTTAAAATATCTGGTTTTTTGAAGGCTCACAAACAAACATCTCTCCTGATAAAATTTAAGCATATAGAAGGAAATGGGTTGTTTCATGTGAAAGTTCAACTATTTTTCTTGTTAGATTAAGTTTAAGTGTTATTTTTATGGTCATTTGATGATAATTTTTGGATATTAAAAAAGAACGGTCGTTTTCCATGAAAAAGCCTGTACAGTAGTGTTCCGATTTTGTCAGCTCCCGATTTTGTCTACCCCCGATTTTGTCTATCCCCGATTTTGTCAGCTTTTTATCCCGATTTTGTCAGCCTTTAAATTTAGTTGAAATTTTCTGCTTTTCAACTGAAATTCCCAGTCATTTAACACTGTATGTTTTTTTGGCGGTTGACCTGACCCACGTAGAGGACCACCCATTAACCACTTGGTATTTTAAGGGTTGGTATTTTAAGGGTTGGGGTGATTGAAGGTTCATAAGAGTTTTCATTGATGACGAATGGAAGGAGGTTGATACTTGACCACATTTTGATCACATGGTTTATGGATAGCCCTTGGGATTATCCATAAACCACGTAGACCTCAGGGTGGAGAGGGGGGGGCGGGGGGTTGGCCAAAGTGTATAGTCCATACAAATTTTCGAAAATTTATATGGACAAAAGTATACGAGGGAGGAAGGGGGGGGTCTGAAATGACCGAAAATGAGTCTACGTCAAGGCCGTGCGAACGGGGGGGGGGGGGTTAGGGGTTTAACCCCCCCCCCCCATGAAGATTTTTTCCATGTAAAATTTTCACCGTAGTAACGGAAAATTACTTGATCTTAAATGTATTTGAAAATAAGTGATAACAAGCAAGCCAGAAATTTTTCTCGCCTCCGGCAGAATTTAGTCTTAACCCATTCGAGACGGCGACTTTTTTCGAACGCGTCCCCGAGGAGCGAAAATTTTTTATCCTTTGATACGATCAATTTTTATCTGAAAAACATTAATACAATGAAGTTTTCAAAATTTAATCGTAAATTCACAAAAATTTGTCCATTGCACACCGTGTGTGCAGTCCGCTCCTGGAAATAAAATTATTTCGGGGAGCCACATTGCACATACGGTGTGCAATGGGTAGAAAAATGAAAACACAACATTTTAAGCATGTTCTTCATTCGTTTCAAAATTTTGTTTTGTTATGATAGAAATAATATAATGCAAAGAATATTATGTTATGTGGTTTGAACCAAGAATTAGTTTTGTTTTTTACTTTTTCCAATGAAAATGTGTTTATTTTTGTAATTTATGACCATGTTTTCAATTTTGTCGGCTGCAACCAATTTTTTTCTCTGTGCTTTTTTTCCTATCCTAGAACTATTTTAGTTATTTAACTTTTTAAGCCCGTCTTACTTATTACTGTAATAATTTAGAACTATATTTCATAAAAAATATTCATTGAAGAATCCTAGTGTTCATCACAAAATCTTGCGTAAATTCTACTGAAAAAAACCTTGAAAGGAGGGTGGTTTGTCCAGCATTTCACGAAGGCGCTTCAAACAGATCGTTAAAATTTCAATAATTTCAGTAGAATATATAACTCGAATTCACTATAGAAACTCATTAATTGACATGAAATTCCATGGGAAAAAATAAAGTGAATGATGGTGATATTTTCAGCAAACACTATATTATTTCATTTGTTTTTTTTTTGCATTTCAAATAAGTTGTTAAAAAGTAACTATTGATTTAAATTTTATTTTACTCATTCGTTTAATTGGAAAGCTTCCGTACATAATATTTCCAATCATATGATACAGATTTTAAGAACACCTTTGTGAAAGTAGGATTTACTAGAAATTCGTTGCGAATGGCTAAAGAACCCAATAGCACGCTCTAAAGTTTGAGAATTTTAAAATAAAACTTAACAATACGGAATTCACACAAACGCTATACACCAGGTTCTAGATGCATATCAATTTTAGTAATTCTCCCCTCATCGTAGAATAAACAATCATTGACGCACACTTCTACAACAGCAGCACAAAGAGCCTGATAATGAGCTATTGTGGTTTCAACGAAACGAAACTCAGTATGCGCTGTCTAATTTCAAAAGTCATTTTCATCCTCAGATATTTTGAAAATATTTTCATATACATTGAAACCAATGCCAGATTATGTTTACCTATACTTTAAAGATCCTATTGGTTCAAGAGTTGCAAAAAATGGTCCACTAGTTTATTCAAAATCATGAAAAAGTTATAACAACTTCCATTGCACACACGGTGTGCAATCGGTCTTATAGCCTCGGAAAGTCATTGCACACACGGTGTGCAATCCGTCTCGAGTGGGTTAAATCACCCTTGGCTTGAAACATTTCGATCTATGACGCTTTTCGACGTTTCGAATTGAATTAAATTTGATTCTAAATTGCAATTCAACGAATCTCTTGTACAGGAACTCAAAACTTGACAAAAACCTTACCTCTTCAGAATGGGTTTTCATGAGGAATTGTAACTAAATAAGTACAGAGTTTGAGACTAACCATTTTTTTATTTAAAAAAACCTTTATTTCATTACAAACGTTATGCTGATATGAAATATTCTTCAAGAAAGCAATTTCAGACTAAATTTTATTTCATGTTTTTTGTTCCTCTAATTGCTCAACATAACAAATAATTTACACAAGGGCACAAAATTTATATTTTTCTGAGGTGCAATGAATTCAAAAAGTAATTTCGACTTATTCGGGTACCCTGAATTTAAATATGCAATATTTCTATCAGCTTTTGATATAAAATGACTTTTGAAAATAGGTAAAAAGTATTTGAGAAATTTCTGCACGTTCTTTTACAAAAACTCAAATTAAAAACATTCCATTTAAAATATAAGTTTTAAATGTATCATCAACTTTCCTCAAGACTTCAAGTAATTTTGAGTTCTGCGAAAACAGTTATAGAAGTTTTATGTTTTTTTTAACTTTTTCTCGTTTAACAATATTTTAAGAACTTTCAAACAAAATTCAATGTTAGATACTTTTTAAGCGTACATGAAATCTTTTTGCAGGTAGGTTAAAATTATACATTTTTCAAATTGCAATAACTTGCTTGCGAGCAGTTTGGCGCACTTCATTTTTCGAGAAGTGACAGTTGTAATTGTGATCTAAATGCATGTAGAAAATGTCGGTGGGTTCTCGTGGGTTCCTTGCCAAATGATTTAATAAAGTTGGTTAATTTTCAATACAAATTCACATATTTTAAGACCTTTCTCAAAGAAAACATCCGCATTTCTCGTAGAAACGTCGAATTTGCGTCGTTTAATTATTGCTTTAGTCAATTGCGACGCGTCGTTGGTTAAGAAACCAAAGAAACAAAAGATCCTCCAAATTTTTATACGCACCTATGGAAACGTATAGAAAGTCTTACCAAGACGACACGAGGTGTTGGATGCCGCACGAAGTATGGAGTCAGCATTCTTTTGAATTTTTTTGACGGTTGTTGGATGGATGTTGTACTTCTTCGCGATGCCTGCTTTCTTCACAGCATTGTCCTCAAGATTCCGAAGGATTTTGACTTTTTCCTTAAGGCTGAGCGAGTTTCGTTTTTTTTTCTCAATAGCCATTATTTTTGAAGACATATGTAAATTAAAAAAAAAGCCATCTGTTTTGAAAACCATACAATTTGAAGCACTTACGATAGTACAAACCTTGCTCTACACAGTGCTTAGCTTTTAATGGTGACGCTTTTTAAAGTTTGTTATAACGAAGTTCTTGATGATGTTTGTAAACAATCACTTAGGGTTGAGTTCTTGAACAGGTCCTCCATTTTGCTATTTGCAAAACCTTTCATTTGACGCCTCAAGAATTCAAATCGGTCAAGCGGTCATCGAGAAACGTGTGTGACATTATTTTGTTACATACACACACACATACACACATACACACATACATACACACACATACAGACATTTTCCGATCTCGACGAATTGAGTCGAATAGTATATGACACTTGGCCCTCCGGGCCTCGGATCGAAAGTTAGTTTATCAAGCAACATGTATACCCTTCCTTGTAAGAAGGGTAAAAAATAAAGAAAAGGGGTCAATGTCACCCCTTATCACGGTATTGACATAAAATATCAAAATAACAAGTAAACCGACAATTATCAAATCAAAATTGAAATTATTTTCAGGAAATTTTTTTTCCCGATTTTGTCAGGTACCCTGTTTTGTCAGCCCTAAATTCAAGATGGGGCTGACAAAATCGGAACAATACTGTATAGGAAAAATGGCTAAAAACCCTATCAAATGGTAAAGTTTGAAGAAAAAAAGAACGTGGGAACAGTACGAGGACGAGGAAATTGCATGAAGGTAAATTTTTATTTGTTTTCGAGGCCAAAAAATATTGAAAAATGTTAATAATTTTTGCCCCTAAATGTATGCAGCAACATTGTCCATCTTTCGAGTATATTTGTTTTTGAAAGAAAACGTTGAAAAATTCAACTGAGTCGAAACAAAAAATTACTTTTATCGATGTTTTGAGCCTTCTGTGCTTAATGGCATCAAAAAAATAAATTTGAAGATGTTGAGATACGTAATAACCATAGTGGTCAAAGTTACCCCGAAACTCGAAATCTGGTTTTGTAAAAAACATTTAATTATGACCACAAATGTCGTTTGAGTTTACTGCAATCCATGATCATGTTTAAAACTCCTCACCTTAGTAAGGGTTTTAAAGCTTTTAGATATTACTAAAAAGCAACCCCTTCCAAAATATTCTAAAATGAATGAAAAAAGTGATCAAAGTTACCCCAGTTTACGGTACTTCTACCAGGGTCAACCATTGTCAGCCATATCCGAAAACCTTCGATCGGCATGTGTTGGTATCCTGGCTGGTCGATCATGCAACTTGAATAAAGAACAAAGGAAATACAACTCCGCAACCATCTTTGCTCTTCCGCTTCCGATTGACCGCATTTTCTGACAAAAAATTCGAGTTCGGAGCATCAACTTTATTCAAAATCAGTTTTCGAGGCATTCCCAAGCAATTAAAAGTTACACATTTATTTAAATGAAGGCTTTGGAAGCTATACATATTGGCTGACAAATTAATGAACTTGAAAATTGCAAAAGATATTTATATAAACGTTGTAGGGAACTTAAGTCACAAAAAGAGCATAAAAGTGCACAAAAGAACTTAAGAGGGCATTCACTTAGTCATAAAGAGTGCATTACTGACTGGCCGGCTGACTGGTTGCGCGGGTGCGCCTGCAGGTATGCTCATAAACAATTTTTTTTTTCAATATGTAGTTTGATAACTTGAATGACCATTCTGTTGCGATATACATATGTAGGAGATGTATAAAAGAAGCAATCGAGCAGCATATTGAACAAATCTCGGCAAACCGCAATTGGTCGAGTTTGGAATTGGGTTAAATTAAGATAGAAATATGATTTTTTGTTGATTTTTTTAACGATTTTTTGGAGTCTGCTGGAAGCTGAATAGAAGTCATTTAGGCTTCTCTAGGAACTTGAAAGTAGCAATAAGAACTTAAGTTTTGAGCTGCAAAGAACATATTTCAGATCAATAATGGGGCTAAGTAATCTTGTTCGTACCTTTTTTAATGTGACTTTCGCATGCTAGGGTTGCTCCCCTGTACAATTATTGAAGGGTTTCATCGTTAAGAACGGCATTGATGTTGCCTTGCCTCAAAAAGTAAGTTTTGGAAATTTGAGATGGACACGTATTTTGATCATCGCCGGGAATTTCTGAAATATACAGCTCAATAATTTTGAAATTAAAAGAGACCCCAAAATTTAAAGTGAAAACAACGGTTTAAAATTCGACGACAACAAACGACATTAAGACGGCGACGCCGAGAACGCCGGACGCCAGCTGACACTTAGGTCGAATTCACAGTGAGCGCGGTGCGAAGTGCGAAGCGAATTTCCAATTCGCGCGAAAAACCGCTTCTCATTTAAACACGTTGAAAAAAACATCGACCGGCCACAGTGCAAGCGAATTTTCGTGCGAAGACCCGGCTGGATCGCGCGAATTCATCCTGTTCATCCGGCCATACACTGAATATATTCTCTCGGATATTTTTTATCGTAAAATGATTTATCAATAAAATCTTTTTCAAAAGTTTATTTATTTAATTATCATTGCCGTTTCTATGTTGGTAATGAAAAATGCACGGTTTTTTTAGCGCGGATTTTCGAAACAAACGCGGTTTCAGTCTTTTTCAATTGAAACAAATTATAACTGGCAATAAACGACCGGTGGCATGAAAGCCCCATAATATGTGTATAGAGTGAAAGGGTTGAACGGATAGAAGTTGGAATTCGTTATCCGACGCCATCTTGAAATCCAATATGGCCCCTTCCACTCAACTTTAAAATGCTGGAAGTGACTGATAAGCACATGAAACTCCCACAATATGGGTATTGGATGAAAGGGCTCAATAAGTAGAAGTCAAATTTGGCTGTCCGACGCCATTTTGAAATACAAGATGGCGGTTTCCGCTTAAGTCAAAATGCAATAAATAACTGAAAATCGTAAGGTCCATCCACAATATAAGAAATGAGTAAAAGGCATAAAAAAGTAGATGAAAAATTATTGACAAAAATTTTGACAGAACTGCAAAAATGCACTGAAATAAATAAACAAAAATATAACAAGTGTTATAAAACTAAAGTAATATTGACAAAAATAGAACAAAACTGTGGGAAAATATGAATAACTATTACTAAAATTCAAAAATATGACAAAAAAATAGTGACAAATGACAAAACTTTGAATAAAACACGCCATATGTGGTTAAATAATTGAGCCAAAAATATGACAAATATTACAAAATTAGACTAAAATATGAGAAAAAAAAACACAGAAATGGCAAAACAATGACAAATGAGAAAAAAAAATTATGATAAAATTATAATCAAAATTTGACAATAAAATGACTTGACAGAACTAATATAAGGACCAATATTTGACAATAAATTTAGAAAAATGACAAAATAATAACAACAAATTTACAATAAAATCACAAAAATCTGACAAAAAATAAGGCAAAATGACTAGAATATGACAAGGTTCTGAAAAAAATATGACAAAAATTTGTCAAAAATAATGACAATAATATAACAAAATTATGAAAAATGAGATAAAAATATAACAAAATACTTTCAAATATACACGGAGAATAAAGTATAGTTTTTCCAACTATATTCCGCCTATATTGAACTATATTTCTGATTAATTCTCGGCTAACTATAAATATTAAACTTCGAACTATATATATAATAGATGATCTGGTTGATTTTTTGCATCCAACTATACATATGATAGATTAAATTATAGCCGTATGATTGATTTTGTGCATTCAACTATACATATGATAAATTCAACTATAATCGTATGATTGATTCTATGCACATAACAATAAGTATAGTAGATTCAACTATACTTATATAATTGATTCAATCATAAGTATTATAGATTCAATTATACTAATATAATTGATTCAATCATAAATATTATAGATTCAACTATATCTATATGATTGATTTTTTGCATCCAACTATATGTATATTATTAAGATTACTATAATACAGTTGGCTTAAAGTTGTGTTCTATCGCTGCATCAAAATTAATTTTATGTATCTAGCAATTTTTAATTTTATTTTAAATCACTCATTCGTCATCCTGTTCGGATACATAAAGGAGGTACAATGGAAACAGCATGCTTGTTCGGTCAGACTCCAGTGATGGAATTGTTCCCACTCGGGTGGAATGCTGTTCGAAGGCCCTCCGGAAGCTTCCAGTGCGGAACCAGTAAGCACATTTGACCCGAACTATAGATTTGCGAATGATTTCCTGCTAAAAAAAAAAATCTTATCTATAACTGATTTAATAAAAATGGGACAAGACTCACGGAGTTATTTATGTTCCGGCAGACGGTGACTAAATTCTTCCACCATCTCATTTTCTCGGAACCGGTCCCCACCGCCATCAAATGAGATGCACATCCAACAGATGAACCGGGTTTTCTTTACCCTGTCCGGGGATCCCGGAGATGGTAAACAAGAAAACAAAATTATGTTAAATTGTGGTGCTTCATTATAAAGCAAATAAATTTAAAAATTTCACCCGTCGTGCTACTCAGGACACACTACTTGCCGTAGTTGGTGCGACAACCAGCGCCTCCGTTCCCTGGTGGCCAACGAGGACCATTTCGAGCCGGACAACGACAATCGGTGCCACCCAGCCGGGATGTCCAACAATTCCTCCAGCGGCATCGATTCCTTCGTTTTGATTTAAGCTGCTGCCGCATCTGGATTGAGTTGACCTAAAGGAGGAAAAAATTTGCCACAAGTTTATTTAAAAAAAAGCAAATGTATGCACCTCGCTAATTACCTTTTGTTTTTGCCATTGGTAAACACCCAGCCACCTGCTGCTGAAGGCACTCTGACTACGCTTATGTAAATACATTTTTATTCAAGTATCACACAATCAATCGTAACAATATAATTTTATTTACTATGTTTATAGTTCAAAACCTAGAATCAATCATACATTTGTAGTTGAATCTATCATATTTACAATTGAATCAATTATACCACTACAGTTGAATCTATCATATTTACAGTTGAATCAATTATACCACTACAGTTGAATCTATTATATTTATAGTTGAATGCCTAAAATCAATGATACAATTGTAGTTGAATCTATCATATTGACAATTGAATCAATTATACCACTACAGTTGAATCTATCATATTTACAATTGAATCAATTATACCACTACAGTTGAATCTATTATATTTATAGTTGAATGCCAAAAATCAATCATACAATTGTAGTTGAATCAATCATATCTACAGTTGAATCAATTATACCATTACAATTGAATCAATTATACCATTACAATTGAATCTATTATATTCAAAGTTGATTGCATAAGGTCAATCAGCAGTTTGTAGTTGAATCTATTGTATTTATAGTTGGATGCATAAAATAAATCATACAGTTGAATGCATTATATTGATAGTTGATTGCGTAAGGACAATTAGAAGTTTGTATTTGAATCTATTATATAAGAAGTTGGATGCGAAAAAATCAACTGCATTTCGATTATTGGTATAACAAGCTGAAATAATTGGAACAACTTTCGTCTTTTTTCTCCGTGTATGTAAGAAAAATGACAAAATGAAGACAAATACGAAATAAAAATCACAAAATTTGAAAAATAAGACAAATTCGAACATATAATAATAATAATAAAAAATCTGACAGAACTATGACAAAAATATGACAAATAAAAACATGACAAAATTATGACAAAAATTAAAATAAAATGACAAAAATCTTACAGTACTATGACAACCTTTGTCAATTGTCATAGTTTTGTTTTGTTTTATCATAGTTTTGTAAAAAAATTTCATATTTTTGTTGCATATATTTTTATCACATTTGTAAGATTTTGGTCATAGTATTGCCAGATTTATGTTATTTTATTTCAAAATTTTGTCATACAGACCCCGCTTGATTTTAGCAACATTCGATTTTGGCCACATCCGAGCAAAAACCGTTCGTTTTTGGCAACATCCAATTAAGACGTTTTTTGTGTTTTTTTTATTTTTTATTTTCATTTCAAATCAATAAAAAGTACTGTAAAACGTAATATTAGCATGAAATTTTTTCATTCGGCTTAATTATGATAGTTTTAAACAGTAAAAACATGAATTTTTCCATGTTTTACTGCTTATAACTAATATAATTGAGTCAAATTGAAAAATTGTATGCTAATATAAGGTTTTACATCAATTTTGACTAATTTGAATTAAAAATCAAAAATAAAAAAGTGACAAAAAAAACCGTTCGATTTTGGCAACATTCGATTTTGGCAACATAAAATTTTCGGGCGTGTTGCCAAAAACGAACGGGGTCTGTATTTGTATTTTTTGATTTATAGTTATTATATTTGTCATATTTTTATTTCATTTTTCAAATTTTCCATAATGTTGTCAAATATTTGTCTAAGTTTTTATATCGAGTTTTGGCATTATTACTAATTTGTTGTTATTATTTAGTCAATTTTTATAAATTTTTGTCAGATTTTTTATTAATTTGGTCATGGCTTTGCCATTTCAATGTCAAATTTATCATAGATTTGGTATATTTTTCTCATATTTTTGTAATATTTTTATCACCTTTGCCATATTTTTATTAAAGTTTTTGTCAGCGTTTCGTAATATTTGTTATTATAATATTCTATTTTTTTTCTAAATTTTGTTATATTTATGTCATAGTTTTAGTAGTTTTTTTTTGCGATTTTCAGTCATTAAAATTATTTTAAAGTTGAGCGGAAGCCGCCGTATTGGATTTTAAGATGGCGTTTCATAGCGTAAGTCTGCAAAATTCGACTGTTACTAATTGATTGAGTTTTTCGGAATTAACGCGGATTAGTTTTTTTTTGCGCGGTTCGTATCCCTCGTTCACAGTTTTGTTAATTTGCAAAGACTTTTTCACGTGTGATTAATTTTTGCAACACCGAAGGTTTTTTTCAGTGTTGAACCGCTTCGCAATTCGCGTGCACTGTGGCCGGCCTTCAAAAATGAACTTGCGAAATTCATCCGGTGAATGAATATTTCGCTTCGCAGTTCGCTTCGCGCTCACTGTGTTCGTACCCTTACGGATTTTTTGGGTGATGCATCAGTCGATCGATTTTTATTTTGGTAGATGTCAAATCACTTTCCAATGCTTTTGCATACGTTTGTTTATAATTTACCAACGCCAGCATCGATAAAAGAAATCACTTCGATAGAAAAAATCAATTAACGAACACGCCGTTTAAAGCGGTGACTAAAATTCAATCAAAAAGCCAATAAGGAAACTCTCGCCGAAAAATTTTGAAAGTGTAAGTAGTAAAGTGATAAAAGTTGTGTCGAGAATCTCTCGTTATAATTCTTAGTTTTTTGTTATTAAGCTTGTTTAATATTTCTGAGGATTTTTAGCCATCGTAGTAGGTAGTACCTAGCAGGAGGCCGAAACGTCGAAGAAATTGTTAAAATTTGTTTTTAAAAATTCACCATTTCATTCATCAATATTTGCTATGATAATACAGCTGAGTACAGCTATTTTGATATAAAAGTCCATCGGTCCTGAAAATCCAATTCTCGATCCCAATGGGAGAGTTTTATCGATATCTGCATAGGGAATAAGCTTTGTAAATATTTATTGCCTTCTGGTTCTAAATACCGCGATCAAAAAGAAGCATTGTTAAGTTCCCCATTAACAGTATGTTTAGTCCTACGTGCCTACATTTTAACAAAACGAACACCTTTTCGACGATACTCGCTGGTTTTAACCCTCTAAAACCCTGGTTTTTTTTTTATTTGGATGAAAAGTTCACAGAAGTTTAGTTTTATGATGACAAACAACTTTTGTTCTATGAAAAACTATATCGCTGAGGAAAAAATTAAACAATTCAATTTGTCAAACATCATCATCTTATTGATTGCATTACCACAGGGGCCAAAGAATTTGATTTTCAGTTCTTTTTTTGGTTGCAATTTTTACTTTAACTTTTTTCTGTAGCTACAAAAGTGATAACTTTTCGAAAAATAGGTCATTTATAACTGCTTGTCAAACCATTCTCATTCTCCGCAAAAATTAAGTTAAAAAATGATTGACTTTTTTATTATGACGATACGGGGTTGGCTTTAAGAGGGTTAATTGTGTATTTGAAGCCAGGGGGTATAAGATAAGATGGCAAAGAACGTATGGAAAAATTTGTCATCGAATTTCAAGGAGCACGCTCGGAACCTCGACTGGTCTAGCCGATTCTACTGCTTCCTCGTTGGCTTCGAAGTCCAAGTAAACCATTTTGCCGTCAGTTTTCGCACCAGGTTGCGGTTTGCGATGATCGATTGCGCCTTCATCGATGAATATCACGTCCCGGCTTTTGATGATCTTCTTGGTCTTCAAGTCATACAGACGGTAGCCCTTGGTATCCTCTTCGAAACCTAACGAATACCAACACCAAATAAAATACCAGGTTCCGATTTTGCATCCCATTTGCGTCGTTTGGGCTTCGGTACATGTAAAGAAACTATAGTAAACAAAGAGGCGCAATCTGATCCCTTTTGAAATAAGACTGCTTGGTTATTTTGCTCGATTGGAATGACACTGACATAAAATCAAACATTCCACCGTGACATTTCGTCTCTTTGTTTACTATAGGCTCGTTAGGTACATGCACCATAAATTGTGTTGCGAAGGTCCTCACGCGCGATGATCCCGGTTTCTTTCCACTTCACAGCTGTTCAGGTGTAACATGATGACCTCTCGTAGGGAAACGGTTCAAGAGATAAACCGCAGTTGAAACGGCTTCAGCCCACCAAGTCTTCTTCAGCTTCACTTCGAATAGCATGCATCTCGCACGCTCGACGATTGTCCGATTTTCTGGCTCACCTAGCCCATTTTGCTGTGGTGTGTGGGTAGTCGTTGCCTGATGGAGAATCCCAAACTTTGCAAGACTTCCAGTTCGTATACTCCAATCCGTTGTCAGTTCGTAGAGTTTTGATCTTGCGTCCTGTTAGCCGCTCGGCCAGCACTTGGATCCGTTTGAGGATTTTTAGTACATCGTCTTCGGTTTTTGTTTCAAGAAAATAGACAAAAATTGTTCTAGACTTGTCATCTCTAAAAGTGAAATAATATCGGCTTCTTTCGAGCGACTTCATCTCTATGGGTCCGTGCCTGTCTTGGGAAATGGTTGACGACCGTCTTCTCTCTCAGTTCAACGCCGGCAACCAGACCATTTGCCGGCTGCTTTAAACTTGTCGAATTCAAGTGGCTCATTCGGCTATGCCAGATGTCCAGAGATACTTTTGATGAGCATGTCAGTGCCCTGTCGCCTACACCGTATTGCTCCAGCTTGAACAAGTCATTCGTATGAGTACCTTGAGCCACTGTGTTGCAGAACTCTACAGCCCGCGTTGTTGAATACCACGCTGTATCCATTTCGGACAATCCTGTTGACGGAGAGCAGGTTCACGAAACAATTGTGGAATGTACCGATCTCGTTGACTTGGAGTTCAGAACAGCTTTTCTGAAAAAGTGTCTTCAGGATGGTTTTTCATGCCTTGTTGTGAGGCATGTGCACTGTGGTCCTGGAATCGAAATACCAATCGGTGGCGTGACATGACTCGATCGTCAAGAGGACAGTGCTTTATCTGACGTATTTTTGCACTCCTTCGCAATGTGGACAAATTTCTTGCACTTACTACACTTCGGACCTCTCTGTTTTCGGATGGTTTGGAATTTTGTGTTGCTTGTGGAATCCTCCACACTTCCCTTTTGCCAGTAGTGCAGTAGTCCGAAATTAGAAATCCGATCCCGTTGAGTTGATATGCCGTATAGGAACCACTTGATTCACGTACTCCGCCATTGAAGAACAGTTTCCGAGATCCGCTTTGACAAGCTTGCCCAAAAGTCCTTCTCGCCTTGTAAGACCCGAATCTTCAAATCCCTTCTCCAGGTTTAGTCAAACTTCTACCGCTGTCGACACCGATTGCACGTGGATATAATTTTTCCAGTAAAAGGATGATCTTGGCCCTTGCTTTTCTGTTCTTCACGGGATCGACATCGTTGAAAGTTCCGTCAGCTTTTCTCTCGGGCTTGACTACTTCCCAAAGGTTCTCAAACTCTAGATAGGTTTGAACGGCAAACTTCCACGTCGGCCAGTTATCCCATCCGCAGAGCCTCTGGATCGAAAAATCTTTACTTGCCATAACAGCAGAGTTCCAAGTTCGGAAACGATAGGCCCATAACCTATTGAAACACGTCTTCTAGAGTTGACAAATAGTAACAGAATAAAGAAAAAATTATTTTACACTGGTCATAGCTTACTACTACAATAGTGTGACTTCGTCGAGCTCTTCCATCCAAATGAAGCAGATCTTGCGTAATGCTGCTACCAAGGCGTTCAGCATCATCTATCCGCCAAATCCAATCCCGGTGACCTAACCGCGCTGGTTGGTGGTGCGCCAGGGAAGTTTGGGGTAGTCCTTCTTTCGTTCGTCCTTGTCAGGCTATTAATTTACATAACACAACAATCATAAGCTGAATATTTGGCTGTCATCAAAAACACAGTATCCATAACACACGCACTTGAATTAACTCGTAAACTGACTAGCGTTTTATTCTATTTAAAGTTAAAAGTTGCTACTGTCTACGCACTGCTCTTGGCTACCGCACGCTCCCTCTACAAACTGCATAAATACTTTTTAATCCCAAATTTGGTTTTAACGCTAAATCCGTTCATAGTTGGTATCATCGGCTAATCAGTATTGCTCGTCGTCTTTCATTCATGTTGTAGTATATGAGAGTACTGCTAGATTCGTTGATTAAAAATAAATAATTTTCTTATTATACCTTACACCTTCATCAATCGCTAACATTTGACTTGGAGTTGAAAAGAACAAGTATTTATTTAGGAGTGAGATTGAACAACGTGTCATTTAATAATTTCCGTTACGTTTGGTGTGTGGATTATAAATATTTTTATATTAACCATTTTTCCCGAAAATAGTGATAATGAATGGATTTCTTTTTCCTAATGAGAAAGTATGAAGTAAGTAGAGAATTTCGAAGAGAGGTAGCTGGAGAAAAAAATGGAAATTTGCTGATTTTGAGAATCGTCGGAGGACGAAGTATAAAAAAGCTTATTTTTCAGTGCAGTCGTTTTAGCAGTAGAGTTAAAGTATCGGATGGAATCAATTGTTTTTACTTGACATTCCACACATTATTTTTATCAATAATTGACTGTTTCGAAACGCTTGCTTAACACTTCAAATCAATACGAAAAATATTTGAAAAAAAAAGTTATACATATCCTGTTTTTGCAGTCGTGTTACTAAATTAATCACTTTTCTTGGTTTCCGCTGCAGGTCTTGCAGCATTTGGAGGCAAGATGGCCAACAGTATTGGCTTGAGGGCAAAGTTCCCGAACAGGAACACAATGATGCCGGAGAAGCGCACGACACAGTAGACGTGCCACCATTTGGCAAAGCTGAGAAATACGAAGGGTACGAGGCACCAGCCGGCCAAGACAATGGTGTAGAATTTAAGAAAAAGAAAGGCAACAATCTTGGCCAACGGTTTCTGCATTATTGCCTGGAAGAATTCGTTTGCCTTCAATACAGGTTCAACCTATGGGTAAACAAGTAATCAAATGTTATTACGTTGTATGAGTATTCTCAAAGTTTAGTAAAATACCTCTTTTTCCAAACGGACAACCAAGAACTCCATGAAGAAGGTAACGTAATATCCGCTGTGGAAGCCGTGCCAAACTGCCAAGAAAATAAGTGCCCCGAGGTGGCTCAGTGAGCGGTTGCCGAGGAATTTGAGCCGTTTGTAGACGTAGATGGCAACCCAGTGGTTAGTTTGGACGTTGAACGATTCAATGTAGTGAGCAAACTTTGTGGTATTTTCGAATACCCCGACCTTGATGTTGGTGCATCCAGACAGCTCGTCCGGATCGTACTCGCGTTCGTTCGGTTTGGCATCGATGTATGTAATACCTGTAAGGGGGGAAGGAAGGGTTAAGTTTTGAAAAGAGTGTCTAAATCTGAATCAAGGGAATGCTTCTTAGGGCTGAGACCCTAGCAACCTTGGAATCTAGGACTCGATGGTTTCGTGCAGCATCGGCTCATCGATCTTCAGATAAGAGATCAGATCAGATCCAGATCTTAATAAGAGAAAATATTTCTACCTAGAGTCAACATGAAAAAACGGTGTAGAAATAAATACATTCGGGAATATCGTAAACGAGTTGAAACATAAACATTTTAAAGTCGTAATAACGTTTTAGTTCACACAAAGAGGGTCTCATAACTGAGAAAGTTATCAACGGATAAAAAGATCCGCTGATTTTGAAGAAGCAACATTGCATTTGTAAAGGTTTTTATGTTTATGTAATTTTTCAAAAATATCAACTCACCGAACAGCACTGTAGCCCCCTCGGCGAGCAGCCAAATAGAGATGTACTTGTATAGGGCTAGCCGACCCCAAAGGCCCATATAGATATGCTTCATAAGGTAGGATTCCTGCTCAAAGTCGCCCGACAGCAGAAAACTGTCCGGAATGAGTTGCGATCCGACCTGGTTCACCAGCAGATAGAACGCCCCGAAGAGGAATTTCTTGGTGGCGTAAGCCGGCGTTCCCTGCGTATACGGCTCGTAGGCACCGCTGATGAAGCGCCGAAAACGTAGCATTGAGAACTGGGGTCCAACCAGAACTGACGACGGGAAATACGTGAAGGCCGTCACTTCCAGCAGCGAGGGCACATCGATGCACTTGTCATCGCGCTTGTTGGCGGCTATTTTCTCCCGACTGTCTGAGATCTCGAACGCCAGCCCGATCAACCGAAGCACCAGCACGCAATGGGGCATGGTCCATTTGATGTCGTACGTTTCCGAAGTGGTGAAGTAGTATCCTGAAATTGGTTTGATGAATCTAGGTGACCTTCTTTAAAAGCATATGAGGGGGTTCTTACCGACAAGTAGATAGCCCATGTGATAGCCGAAACTAAGCGGCACCAGCAGCGGGCTGTTGGAAAAGAACGCATTCAGTAGGTAGGTCACGGCCACGGCCAGTGCACTATGATAGAGATCGAAGCCATAGTTGAACAGAACAATTGCGATTCCACTCGTAGCGATGAAGATGTGCTTGACAGTACTGGATGCTTGAAGCTTGCGATAGAATCCACCCAACGGGTAAGCTGTCGAAGGCAAGTGAAAATGTAGTAAAAGAAGTGGGGTCGTTGAGGAGAGCAGAATAGTATTATCAATAACAATAATACGTTATCGTTGTGTATATGCATGAAACGCTCGACAGAATGAAGCTAAAAATAAGTCAAAACAAAATCAATAACAAACCCGCCGGAGTGGTGAAGGAAGAATGTTTCACAAGACACTTCAATTTGTTTTATGAAAGGGAAAGCCTTTTGTGAAAGATAAATAAACTGAGATTTGATAGATTACAAAATTAAATTTTCCACCAGTAAAAATCACACATTTCCTCACCGGCTAGAACGGAAAGTATCAATCGGATGGCGGGCTGTGAGGCGCCAGAAAGATTGGCCAACGCTTCCACCGGGTTCAGCATCCTTGCTGCGTCAGCCTCGAGTTCTCCACTGTAACGTTCTGTGACCTAGAAATTGGAAGGCAGAAAAAAAGAACACACATCGATTGAAAATCTTCACTGCGACAAATTATTGATGTTTTACTAAACGGTGGGAAGACAGAAAGTTTTCTTCCTTATATAGGTAACAGCAATGAAAGTTACTTTTGATTATTTTTACAAGTTGGGAGCCTTGCGGCAGCAAATATGCACAAAATTTATCGCACTTGGTGCTTTATTATTGGGGAGCCCTATCTGAGGGTTGCGCTGCACTAACACTGGCACTTATATAATTGCCACTTGTTTTTGCAAAGCCGCTTTTTCGTTATCGGCGCAAGTTTGTGACGAACGAGAGTTAGCTAGTCTGTTATTGTACAATCGCACTAATCCATGACACGTGAAAGTTCGCTCACTTTAACTTTGCTCTAAATCTGATGTTTTTTTCTTTTCATTCCTTGGTCAAATACATATTCAAACAGCGCATCTACGAAAATATTTGTTTAAATATCTTAAAGCTAATTTTTAAACATTTTCTAAATCTAAAATGTTATAACTTAAACCTTATCCAAACGAGTAACTGTACCAATTAATTCTTAAATGAAACTTACCAGCACAAACTATTTGTATTATTGAAGTTGTCAATCTTAGTGGAAAAAAGCTGCTCCACCAGTC
Source organism: Uranotaenia lowii (assembly GCF_029784155.1). Classification (NCBI taxonomy): domain Eukaryota; kingdom Metazoa; phylum Arthropoda; class Insecta; order Diptera; family Culicidae; genus Uranotaenia; species Uranotaenia lowii. Next base: position 429,944,086 of record NC_073692.1, read on the forward strand.
AGTGGGGGAGCTACAAAGCGACAACCCGTAACGATGGGATGGACACTTTCGTTTAAACGATATACCTACGCGTTCGACGAGGAAGTTGGATGGAGGGAAACAAACAACGACGTCGCATAAGACCGAAAAAAAGCCTCGAATGTTGAGATTGAAGCGCACCACGAGAACCACTGATGTGTTTTATGCAAAAGGGGGTTGAGCAAAGCAAAATCACATGCTGCGGCGGACGGGTTACTGCAGCATAAATGTCAAACTGGCTAGCAGATACACGTTAAAATGGAAGGACTTGTTAAAGTTGGGAATTTATGCAAAACATTGTGCTGTTAGTATGCTGGCAGAATCGAGCTATAAAATAACCACAGACTATACTGACTGGACACTCGATTTCGTTTGTTCGATAATTTTGATGAAATGCTATCTTAGTTGGAAAGTGCCACCCAACTTTCAAGAAAAAACTAGCAATTTCGAAGATAATATCGGATTTTTGTTCTATAAGTATCATGTCAGTGTTTTCAGTGATATAACTATTAATTTACTCAAATGTACACGTAAATTTCCTGTTCAGTTGTTCATTTCATATACAATTAGGAAAAAAATCATAAATATTTTACGAAAAGCTTAAAAACCTAATGAAATGATGAATAATCAAATAAATACCAACACATGAAATTTTGTAACTCCATGAAAAAATAATTTAATATTCAATGTTTGAAAGCTATTATTCTTCTAAAAATATCTATTAAATTAACACGACACGGTTAATAATGGTGCTTTCATTTGTATCATTACAATGCCAACAAATTTTTTTTGAAGAACAGGTAGCTTCTTTGTGTAGGTAATGCAAGGATTTCGGATACTCACAAGTTCTTAGCTTGTTGTGGATTCGTGCTGATTTCCCATCATCTATTTGAGTTGTTTAAAACTTCCAAATCATGTAAACATCTTTAGATGCGAGGGAAAAATCACAAGGCGACCCCTCTACGTCTCGTGGTTTCTCTGATGTCGTTGCAATGATTGGTTTCGGTAAAATAGTTTCGAGCATTTCTCACATTGGTATACTTTCGTCTGATGTTTCTTCTGGAACGAAATAAACACTTGAGATAACTAATCTTGCTTTACAAACAACACCTGGACTAACTTTATGTTGGTTCAACTTAAAGGTGTTCTCAAATGTTTCATCACAGCGTGCACATCGAACCACCAGGCCCGGCTCTTTGGGGTCCATGTGAGTTTTGAGATGACGAATCAGTTTGTATTTCGTACTGTAGCCTCGGTTACAAATTTTACATCGAACTTTTCCTTCCAAATGGATCGAATCCATGTGCACTTGAAGTTTGGTTTTCAACATTTTGTGACATACTGGACACTTTACCCGGTAACCTTGGTGGACATCCTACAAAAAATATGCTTTATCTTTATCCGTTAATTAAATCGTCAATTAAATACCTGAATATGCTTTTCATAATTTTCTCTATCCTCGAACAGTTTGTCCGAACAGAGGTCACACTTGAAGCCATAGCTCTGTTGGTGGATTTCGCGCATGTGTTTCCTCAAATTAAACTCGTTTATTTTCAAACTACACGAAGGACACTGAAGCATGTTGAAATCATGCTTGTCGTCAATGTGAGCGCGCGCTTCATCAACATCTTTGAAGAGAATTCCCTCGGCACATTCGTCGCAACGATAGCGATATCCTTTATGAACTTCCTAAAAATCATTCTTAAATTATAGTTCTCAAAGATTAATAATTACGTCTTACCTCTGTATGATGATCATATAGCTGACAATTTTCGAAAAACTTGCTTGGACAAATCCAACATTTCAAACGTTCCATTTTATATGGTAAACTTTTTTGTTGCGGTATAAACAAAATATAATCTAAAAACAGTTTCAATTCTGAGTGAATACCTTCAGCTATAAAATGCTGTGAACCGACCTGCCATAAAGTGGAGACATAAACCATGAAGAAAAAATTAGCTATAAAACAACAGCGTTGCTTGTTTTTCCCAAAACACGATTTGATGTTTATTTTTTCAAGAAATAATTTGGAAAACCACCTTTTCATGATTGCTTATTATTTTACGCTGCCTTATCTAAACTATAAATTTCTTCTCTAAACTATCACCTAGTTTTCCTTTGAACAGTCAGCTTCCCATAGTTATTTAATCGCTACAGATTTTTTTTTATAAATAATTTGAAAAATAAAAATTTTAAGAGAAACAGGGAGATTCTGAAATCTCAATCAGAATCTGAAACTTGAGTTTGAGTGTGTATTCTAAATCTGAAATCCGAATCTCAAATCTTATATCTGAGATTTAAATTTGATACCTGAATCTGAATTTTGTACCTGAAATCTGAAATCTGGAACCTGGAATCTGAAATTAGAAATCTGAATCTGAAAGCGGAATCTAAAATCTTAATCTAAATCTGGAATCTGAATCTGAAATCTGAACTTGAATTCTGAATCAGAAATCCGAAATCTGAAATTTTAAATCCTTAATCTATATACAATCTGAAATTGGAATCTAAATCCGAATTCTGAATCTGAAATTTCAATCTATAATTTGAAATCTGAATCTAAAATTTGAATCTGAATCTGACATCGAACTCTGAAATCTGAAATCTTCGTTACTCAGAATCTTGAATCTGAATCTGAATCTAAAATATGAATCTGAATTTGAAATCTGAATCTGCAATGTGAATTGTAAATCGAATCTGAAATCAGAATCTTGAATCATAAATCTGAATCTAACTTGTGAATCTAAAATCTGAATCTGAAATCTGAATCTGAAATCTGAATCTGAAATCTGAATCTGAAATCTGAATCTGAAATCTGAATCTGAAATCTGAATCTGAAATCTGAATCTGAAATCTGAAATCTGAAATCTGAAATCTGAATCTGAAATCTGAATCTGAAATCTAAATCTGAAATCTGAAATCTGAATCTGAAATCTGAATCTGAAATCTGAATCTGAAATCTGAATCTGAAATCTGAATCTGAAATCTGAATCTGAAATTTGAATCTGAAATCTGAATCTGAAATCTGAATCTGAAATCTGAATCTGAAATCTGAATCTGAAATCAGAATCTGAAATCAGAATCTGAAATCAGAATCTGAAATCAGAATCTGAAATCTGAATCTGAAATCTGAATCTGAAATCTGAATCTGAAATCTGAATCTGAAATCTGAATCTGAAATCTGAATCTGAAATCTGAATCTGAAATCTGAATCTGAAATCTGAATCTGAAATCTGAATCTGAAATCTGAATCTGAAATCTGAATCTGAAATCTGAATCTGAAATCTGAATCTGAAATCTGAATCTGAAATCTGAATCTGAAATCTGAATCTGAAATCTGAATCTGAAATCTGAATCTGAAATCTGAATCTGAAATCTGAATCTGAAATCTGAATCTGAAATCTGAATCTGAAATCTGAATCTGAAATCTGAATCTGAAATCTGAATCTGAAATCTGAATCTGAAATCTGAATCTGAAATCTGAATTTGAAATTTGAAATTTGAAATTTGAAATTTGAAATTTGAAATTTGAAATTTGAAATTTGAAATTTGAAATTTGAAATTTGAAATTTGAAATTTGAAATTTGAAATCTGAAATCTGAAATCTGAATCTAAATCTGAAATCTGAATCTGAAATCTGAATCTGAAATCTGAATCTGAAATCTGAATCTGAAAACTGAATCTGAAATCTGAATCTGAAATCTGAATCTGAAATCTGAATCTGAAATCTGAATCTGAAATCTGAATCTGAAATCTGAATCTGAAATCTGAATCTGAAATCTGAATCTGAAATCTGAATCTGAAATCTGAATCTGAAATCTGAATCTAAAATCTGAATCTGAAATCTGAATCTGAAATCTGAATCTGAAATCTGAATCTGAAATCTGAATCTGAAATCTGAATCTGAAATCTGAATCTGAAATCTAAATCTGAAATCTGAATCTGAAATCTGAATCTGAAATCTGAATCTGAAATCTGAATCTGAAATCTGAATCTGAAATCTGAATCTGAAATCTGAATCTGAAATCTGAATCTGAAATCTCAATCTGAAATCTCAATCTGAAATCTGAATCTGAAATCTGAATCTGAAATCTGAATCTGAAATCTGAATCTGAAATCTGAATCTGAAATCTGAATCTGAAATCTGAATCTGAAATCTGAATCTGAAATCTGAATCTGAAATCTGAATCTGAAATCTGAATCTGAAATCTGAATCTGAAATCTGAATCTGAAATCTGAATCTGAAATCTGAATCTGAAATCTGAATCTGAAATCTGAATCTGAAATCTGAATCTGAAATCTGAATCTGAAATCTGAATCTGAAATCTGAATCTGAAATCTGAATCTGAAATCTGAATCTGAATCTGAAATCTGAATCTGAAATCTGAATCTGAAATCTGAATCTGAAATCTGAATCTGAAATCTGAATCTGAAAACTGAATCTGAAAACTGAATCGAGAATATGAAATCTGAAATCTGGAATCGGAAGTCTGAAATCTGTATCTGAAATCTGAATCTGAAATCTGAATCTGAAATCTGAAATCTGAAATCTGAATCTGAAATCTGAATCTGAAATCTGAATTTGAAATCTGAAATCTCTGAAATCTGATATCCCTGAAATCTCTGAAATCTGAAATCTGAATCGTTAATTTGAGTCTGAAATATTAAATATGAATCTGAAATCTGAATTCGAAATCTGAATCTTTAATCTGAATCTGAAATATTTGTTACTGTATTTATCGGCCTCATAGGTGAAATTGATGACTTTCCTAGTAAGCTTAAGAATTTGAAATTTTATAAACGGATATTTTAGTTAGTATAATTTCCCACGTTGTCGTTGTGGAAGCACAAAATGGACGTTAAACTGAAGCACTGAGATCGTCGAGCACAAGAAAACTAACAGGAAAATAAAAACCGCAAATAAAAAGCCGCTGCTTAAAGATGTAAATCCCTCGGCGGGAATCCATTCGTGACACAGGCTTTCGGATAGTCAATTTCCCCACTCTTGAAATTTCACCTGTCGGAGAGGGTGGGGGCTCAAGCATCTATTTGGAAATAGAACTTTCACCCAGTTAAAGCACATTTACGAAATATGTTTATTATGACAATTTTTTTGTTTCTTTTTTTCTGTTATCTTCTTTGTTGTTCAGCAGTTTGTTTTAATTTTCCGGGTTTTACAATATAATATCATGAAGCTGTGTTTGCTTTTGTTTCTTCTCTTCTTCTGGTTCTTCTGGTTTTGCTGCCTCGGCCACTGCTGCCGTTGTATCTGTGTGTGTGTTAGTGTTGGTGTCTGTGTGTGTATGTGGGTTTTTGTGTATTTTGCAGCCGTTTTCATCGTTGGCTTGCCTACTTTGATATTAATTCCATTCAACATTCAGTTTCTCGACTTTACCAGGGAAGCGTTATTCCTGTTTGGGTTTATTTTTATTCTTTTTTCTGCTTTTTCAGAAGGGTTTGGAAAGTGGGATGACTTTTCTTCTAGAATGATAATGAACTTTGTATCTTGCTGGTTTTTGGTTTCTTCTTCTTCGGCTACTTCCTTGCATGAGGATTGTTCCTTTGTGCTGGTTCTGGTTTACACTTTTTTTTGGTGGTTTGTTGTTGTGGTTGTTTTTGTTTTTACTTCCGCTAGTTTTGTGCCTTAAATTATGCGTATCAGGAAACCATAAAATACTGAACAGTTATTTCAGGATTCGTTCAAGATTGTGTTGTTATTTATGTAAGATTTGTCGTTCCCTAGTTTGATGTCCTGGAGCAGGTTTGTTATTTTGTTTGCCGTTCTACAGTGAGTTTTCTACAGATCTATAGTTGGCGATAGAACGAAAATAGCACGAATGTATGGGATGGGAAAGGAAAATCAGCGAGCGAAGGGTGGATGTGGAGAGAAGCGTGTGCATGTATGTAACTTTTCGCTACTGGATACAACATATTTTGTACAAATGCCACCTGCGATTACACACGGTTGACTTTGTTTTGCTGCTACAAGAACGTTGATCGCCATGGTGAGAGTCACGGACTCGAATTTTCCACATGGCTCCTATGATTTCATTTTTTCTTCTCCTATTTAGCCATAATAGTGCATTACCCTTTCCCAAAGTGTGAAAGGTGGTTGTGGTGGTCACCTTTAAGCGATTAATTGACTTTTTCTTCCATCTTCCGTCTGCTCCCGATACGCTGCTGTCTAGCTTTTACTTACTTAGGTAAAACAGGAGCGTTCGTTCGCCTTTTGTATTTTGGCAGCCAAAAGCACAACACGCACTAAATTATTTATCGAGTAAAGATTGTTCGAGAGAAAGAGCGAAAAGTTTTACGCAATTAATTTGCCTGCCTTTCGAGATGACCCGGTGATGCTACCGAGATTAGTCTTCGTCGTTTATTTTTGTGTTTGTGGTTGAAGTTGATGGAAGTCAAACTAGTCTGGATTTTGCTTCGTGCGCTTTTGTGAAGAAATCAGCCTTTTGTTGTATATATATTTTTTCTCTTATTTCTCGCTTGAATGTTGTTGTTGTCTACAATTTAGGTATTTTTCCTGTTCTATTACAACATGCTTTCGATATCTCAATGCCATCACGGTTTCAACTAGTTTTTACTTGATATAATTCTTTACTACTACTTGCTGTAAATTTACAATCCTATTCGAATGAATAATAATTTATTGCCAATTTCTTTCTTTTACTTTACTTTCTATCAAATTTTGAAAGCTCGTATCTATCGATAACAATATGAGGAAATCAAGTGGTTATTATACAAATGCTAATCATAAATTTATGTCACTGATGACCGAACTATATGAATTCTGTTTTTAAATTTGTAATACTTCGCCAAAATACATGCAATTAAACAGCTGCAAATATGACTCCAGAGTGTTCCGCAATGTTGTCGACACTCTTTTCTTATAAAAGTTTTATGGTCAACATTTTTCCGATTTTCGTCTACTATTGGTTTTTCTGCTTGTTCTACATTGGTTGATGTTTTTTTTCTTCTTTCATTTGTTACGCTAAATTCTTCCATTCAAGGATATATGTCTAGGTTTGTTTATGTTACTTGCTGGGCCCATCAATGGCCCTACTAATATGACAGAAATAATCTTAACGGCTTGTTCTGACAGCAATATCAATTACCACATGTTCGTCTAGGATTTTTTGTCTGTTGTTGCGCCGATTTCTTGTTCACGACAATGCGATTTTCCTTACAAATATTTCCATCTATAGAGCTATCCTAAACTTGTCTATAACCACATTTAGTTGTTTTCCAACGCACTAATTCAACCACGCTAGTTGTTCATGTTTGTTGTTGTGTTTTCAACTCATAAACAAATTTGTTCTCCTACAGGTTCGATCATTATTTTCCAGAGAAGACAGAATTGTTTGAATTACAAATAGTTGAAGCTGCGAATCATTGGAATAAAGTTGAACAAATAATTTTCGAACAAAAGGACCTCATTTCTTGCAGGGGCAACCTCGTGGGAGCGTGTATGTGTATCATTTAACAGCGAAATCGACCAGATGTATTATAAAATGGCCGCGATATGATAAAATTTATCAATTTAGAGTTATCTCAAATTCATTTTTACTTCACGTTTCGATTTCATTAACGGGTAGTAGATGAACTAAACTTCTTGCAGAAGTAGGCGATGACCTGCGTTAATTACAAACACGTTCACCACGTGCCGAGAAAGTTGCGACTTTTGAACCAAACAACTAATGTTGTAAAATATTATCAACATGTGTTCAAAGGTGGTGTTTAAAAGTGTCGGAAGTAAAGTGTCCCAAATCACTTGGATACCATCATGGATCAGGAGCCCGAGAATGCGGAAGGATTTACTCCGTTCTTATCTTTAATCTACCCATTTTCCGAAGGAAAATATTCAAGCTTTGTCACCCGGTAAGTTTAAGCTATAATATCCTCGAATCTATCAGTAATGAAATTTGAGGTTCGAAATGCTGAGCCCTGTGACCCATTTATTGTACATTCTGTAGGATTTTCAATGTTCTTTCCCTCTTGAATGACCAAAAAAAAGACTCGATCACAATCAGCCTGTTGAATTGGCATTTCTGTGATACAAAATCATCCCTACAATTAATACGAAATCATCATATTAGCTTTATTAAATCCGTGCCGTACGAAACAAGCCGATTATTCTTCTAGTAAGGCATCTTCCGAGACTCTCTTCAGTCCCCATATGTGCTTATGGAATCGAATAAAGTGCGAATCACATCCTCGTCGCTCCATTCATATCGTAGGACGTTTGCAGAGAGCTAACGAGCAGGACGTGTTCAAACCAACAAGCGAACAAAACGGTTACCTCCGCGCGTCCGCCTTTTTATGATATGTTGAATATGTATTTGTGAGTCTGCCAGCGTGGTGGTTCGATGATGATGATACGTGGATTGGTATTTCCGGGAATTTCGGAATGGCCCGGCCTGGTTTGGACTGGGTCTTCAGCTGCACTTTTTCTCCCGCCAATTCAAACTGCGCATTGTTGTTGGGTGACCGGAAAGCCAACCAGCTTCTGCTTTTGGTGGGGAAAAGTCATGTAGGTGTGAAGGTGGAAATAAATTGTGGTTTGTGCGTGACGCTTTTATTGGGAACGTTCACCTGTTCGAAAATGTATTCTGTGTTGGTGGCAGATCGGGAAATTAAGGAGCGCGGGGATCAAAAACGGCCCAGATTTATTCAACCTTTTTCATCGTGGGGTCGTTTAATATGGCCGCTCATAAAGGTATGGCTGGAGCGAACAGCCTAAGAAGGTTGATTTTACTGTGTGGAAGTAGTTAAAATAAATGAATTATTAGCCTGTTGTAAAATAAGTTCGTTCAACAAAATCGGCATTCCAAGAAGTTGTGCTATTATTTTTCAATATTTTACTCGAAAGACCTACTGCATACTTCGTCCAGGTGGAAGTGCTTATTCATATGCATTCCAAGTGGGCTTGTGATATAGCTCAGTTGGCAAGTCTGTTGCCTCCTGAGCCGATGTCCGCGAGTTCAAGCCCAAGAGTAAACATCGAACGCAGTTGTACCGGATAGTTTTTCAATAACGATCCGCCAACTGCAACGTTGATAAAGTCGCGAATGCCATAATGATGGTAAAACGACTATAATCGAAAAAAAAAAAAAAAAAAAAAAAAAAAAAAATATGCATTCCAAGTACTTGTGCAGGTACCTACTTCCACATTTGGTACACGTTTGCGGCATAAAATTCAATCATCGGAAAACTCACTAGCTCCTCGTTAGTGCTGGGTTGGGTCACCATCTGCAGAAAATTTTTACGACCCACAGAATTGGAGTTATTGTTTCCTAGGTCAGGTGAACTTTCTGAGCTTCAATGGGATGTATAAATCATTGCTGCAAACAATTCGAGTAGGTACCTACCGTTCATCATTTATTTTACCATTTGCCCAGCAAATGACGCGAGTCCACTTACCTACCAATCTATAAAATGAGATCGGTCCGAGAAAATTTGTGAGGAATGAGAAAAAATATGATGTGGAAAAATTTCAAATGAACGTTTCACCAATCAGTGACATTTCCCACACCAAGTTTTAATTGCTTTTAACCACGAGACTGTCTATCCATAAGACAGGCTTACTGCGACACCAAAAATTACCAAATTTTACACACTTTCTCATTGATGTGTATTGTTTACATGTTGTCAAACTTGAAATCGATTCAACGAAAATGGAGGTGAACCAACACGAGTCGAGTGAACAAATTCTTTCCAAACACCTGGAATTTCCTTTCCATTCAGTTTCATGGTAGCTGGGCAACAAGTTGAGAAAGTGGAGTGTTTCCAGTATCTTGGTAGCCAGATAACGCCTGATGGTGGAACCAGGCAAGACATCGAAACCCGAATCAGAAAGGCCCGATTTGCGTTTGCGATTCTCCGAAACATCTGACCGTCACGCCAGATCTCTCTACGATCAAAAATCCGAATCTTCAACTCAACCGTCAAATCCGTATTGCTGTACGGGTGCGAAACTTGGTGCACATATGCGGTAACGACGCGAAAACTGCAAGTATTTGTAAACCGCTGCCTGCGGAATATCATCCGCGCTTGGTGGCCTGGCACTTGGATCTCGAATGAGGAACTACATCACCGGTGTCATCAAAGGCACTAGAAATCGAGATTCGGGAACGTAAGTAGAGATGGATTGGGCACATGCTGCGAAAAGATGAAAACGAGATTTGCAGAGAGGCGCTAGATTGGAATCCAGAAGGACATCGAAGAAGAGGCAGACTCAGAAACTCGTGGCGGTGAAGCCTAGCTGCTGAAATCCAAACAGTCGACGAGAATCTTGACTGGGACCAGGTGAAGTCGGGATCATTAAGTAAGTAAGTAAGCAGTTTGGGAAAATGTTGAACATTCACCATTCAATCGTCTCCAGAGTGTTGAAGCGGTTCCAAAAGCGGTTGACGTTGGACCACGGCAAAGGAGCTGGAAGAAAACCGGGACCGGAGAACAAAAAGACGGACGAAAAGATAAAGCGGATGATTAAAGCAAATCCCAGCGTCTCATGTCGTGATTTGGCTAAAAAGATCGGCATGTCGCAGAGCTAAGTCCAGAATGCAAAGAAGAGAGTTGGACTACATATACATACAAGGTACAGAACTTCCCAAACCGCGATGAGCGGCAACAATCGACGGATAAAACTCGGGCACGGAAGCTCTACGAGAAGATGCTGACAAAATATGGCTGCCTTTTGATGGACGACGAAAGGTATATAAAAGCCGATTTTAAGCAAATCTTGGGGTTGGAGTTTTTCACCGGCAAGAGCAAGTTCGATGTGGACGACAAATTTAAGAAGAAGAAAATGTCAAAGTTCCCCTCCAAATATTTCGTTTGACAGACTATCTGCTCTTGCGGACTGAGAACTGAGCCTTTCGTGACGAAAGGCACAGTAAATGGCGAGATCTACAAATCTGAGTGCCTCGAGAAGCGCCTTTTGCCGTCCTTGCAGCAGCACGTCTGTCCATTTTGTTCCAAAGGACATGAACCCGCCAAACTGTCTGGAGCTGCGCCCGGTGAAGCAATACTGGGCAATAACGAAGCGGGAAATTCAGAAGAACAAGAAGGCAGTCAAAAACGAGAAGGACATGTTAAAAAAATGGAAAAAAAACTGAGAAACTGATACCGGATGACACTGTAAAGACTTTGATTGAAGACATCAAGCGAAAATGCGTTCAATTTTACACCAAGACTTCATCGATTAACTTTTCTTTTGATTTTTTAAGTAAATTTATGTATAATACTACCCTAAAATTTTGGTTTCATTCTAAACATTATAAGAAAATTGGCATGAGATTTTCGGTGTCGCAATAATTTCTTGTTTGCCCTTGAATACGTTTTTTTTTCTTTTTTGCGTGGCAAAACTCGAGTAGCTCAGTGATAGAGTATGTATTTCTCAAATGCGGTCAGTCAATATCAATAAAACTTATCGACTGTACAATTTTTAACCCATACCAAAAACCACATTCATCATCATTTTCCGGTTGATCTCTGGTGCTTGAACTCCGATTTGCAAATCCACCAGAAAACCCGGCGATAGCACAGAGAAATTGTGAACAATAAACTTTTCCCATCCATGAAATTTTCCAATTCCAATCCATTAATATACTTCCGCAGGAATTTTTCCCTGGGAAAGCGATGCATTCCAGTCAGTATAGTGGCAGTGCAGTGGCGTGCCACACGAACCAACCAAAGGATAGAATCGAAAAGCGTTGGTCAGTTTTATGATATAACTTTAAATTTAATCGATTATGCTTGTTTTGAGGATGGGATTCTAAAAAAGGGTTCAAAAAAAAATTTTCACGATTTCCAAAAAAACCAAAAACGTTGCCTAATCCATGTAGCTCATTTGAATATCCGGTAACATCGTTGTCATTCTGTACCTAGTTCATTGATACTGCACCGAAAGCGGAGCTCACCAATTCATACCTAAATACAATCTGTTGTCCAATGAATCGTTGGCACGCAACAATCACAACAATCGATTGGACGTTGGAACCGATATGGGCGACAGACAATGCCACCGGGATGCAAGTTTTGGGCCGTTTCATTTGAAGTTTCGCTACAGCAACGCGATTTCCGGGAAGCCGGGGAAGCAACAAAAAAGTCTACCGTTAAGAGACACATTTTGTGGACTTGGAGCGTGGAAAAATTCTTAAATAATTAAGAGCTTGTCTGAAGTCCTTCAATAGAGTAAGTTAGGGTAATTTAACTTTGAGTTGTTAATCTCTGATAGAACTTTTTTTTATTTCCCGGTAACAAGTGCCCCCATTTGACGGTCAGCCCGGACGCGTATGGCCGATATCTGCTGTCCGGACAGGAGGATCGGGACACATATGAACACAAAAAACTGGGCAGGACAGTACAGAATCGGGAACCTACGTTCGTGTAGATACCTACAAGGATCCGCTCCGCTATCAGCTAAATGATCCTTTGTTTTATCCACCCATTCGTCGGTGTCGTCATTCGGTTGGCAAATTAACTTAGCGCTTTTTCCGTTAAGGCTTTCCAAAAGGACGTTCGACGACTTTTTCGATGGGAAGTTTGTTAATCGAATGCTGCATTTGATTTCTGTTGAATATGGCTTGAGTATTTTTTGAAAATTCTACTGAACAACGATGGACGTGAGCGGTTATAGATTGAATTTTGAGTATCAGACAGGTTTTGAACTCAATTTTATGGTTAACTTAAATTTTAAACCGAAAAAGTTAACCCCTTTTAGTGTTTTCTGACCCAAAACATATCTCACACACTTGATGTTTGTTTTAAATGGTAAAATGCAGGAATCAGACAATGGATTCAAAATTGTCTAGCAATCAAATTTTATGGAGCCACATAAGAGATTATCGAAATGATTCTCTGGGTTTAATCCACCGCTCTCCAGTTATCAACATAGGATATCTGATCCATATCCAATATGGTATTTGTTATTGGCCTTTAATGGAAATGAGCAGTGGTTTTTCCGTTCAAACACACATAAAAGGAACATTTCCGAGAGTCATTGTTGACAGATTTGTGTGGGAGTAGGTATCAACGAAATGCAGTGGAAAGGAATTTCAAACAAAGGCCCTCCGGCGGGGTTATATTTTTATGATTTTATGTCCCTAGGATATAATTGTTTAAAATCAAGTCAGTTAAAAGCGATTCATAAAATTTTGCAAACCTCACCAGAATAAACCTTAAAGTTTTGACTTTTTTCGTACGATAAGTTTGGTTTAATTGTCTTTATAAGTTCCATGCACCATTTCTTAATTAAGGTAATGATTTTTATGAATTTTCATAATGTTGTGTTCCACATTGTTCGATTTCTCTTCCTTTTATTGTTCGGATGGCATTTGGCCTCTGATCTTTATGAACATGACATCGATAGTGTTTCCATAATACGCATAGAGATTTACTCAAAAATCCATATTTTAGCGAAAATTGGTTTGGAATAGTACCCAAACGATTTTAGAATTCTTATAGCTCAAACGAATGGGGGATGAGTGACCGGCAAACGAAGAGGAACCCATTTGAGGAACAGTCAAATGAGTAAAACGGACAAAAAGCCTTCACAGTCACAGCTTCACGCCTCATAACGACGAGGGATCGCAACCCTTGCTATGATTTTCTCGTTTATTTTTTTTAAATTATTATATAACTGTAGCTCCAGAGAGTCGATTAGGGTTCTATTTTTCCTCCAACCCCTGTTAGGTATATCCTACCCATCTCTCTGGAGCCACTCACCTATCGTAATTTCAAAAGAGACATAAGTTCAAATAGAAATTAATTCAAAATTCATCTGTGTTTTTCAAACTTGTTCAACTCACCCCCCCCCCCTTTTTTTCAAATTTGATGAAGTGAAAATGTTGAACTTAAAAGTAGGTCTTGCGGACGATATGCATCTGGATGGAAGGAGTAAAATTCCAGCTAGGTCACCGTAGAATCAAAGTATCATTGATCACCATCAAAAATAATAGTTGATTCGCACAACTGTTCGAGGATAAAGACATTTTCGAATAAGAAGCTGAAATACCTTGGACTAATGTTTGACAAACCGAAACACTACTGGGGGAGTCATCGAAAGTCATTGATTCTTTAGCCTGGATTAAGTATAGGGGGAAGTGTTCCTAAATGCGCATGTTGGGTAATATGCGCATACATGCCCAAAGAGTCAGAAGAGAGGTCGAGATATCTATGTAGAAAACGGTTGCTTATTTGGTACCAAAGATAAGAAGAATTCGCCTTCTCTGAAAATTTGCCAAATTATAGAAGAAGTCTTTAAAACGCAGAAAAACTTTTAGGGGGGATATGGGAACTAAATACACGAAAATATTTAAAAAAATCACTTATAATTATTCCTAAAATCTTCAAATTTAAAATTAACTAACGTATTTGAAATTAACTAGCAAGATTTGGAAACTAACTAACAAGATTTAAAAGGCGCAAACTTTACCGTCGGCACTTAAGCGCCATCCACTAAGTGTAGATGTGCCAACGGTCATCGATTTAGTTAGCCTGGACTCTTACCCCAGGGGTGTGGCAGTGGCCTAAAGAATACTGCCACTGGGATACTGGTCCATGTCGTAAGAGGCGACTTATCCAGTACTTCCCAGATACGTTTATCTCATATTTCTGTCTATTGGAAATCAATGAGGCTGTATCTGGGCGGGGGAGAAAATAGGTCAAGGTCAATTATTGCATGCAGAGTTTAGAAGTTTTTCAAGTTCAAAACATTGGAAGGAAATGTTTTGAATCTGAATCAGTTTTAAATTCTTGCTAGTATTTTTTGACCTTTGTACGTATTTTCTCTCGAGAAGGGTATGCCAATAGTGCATATGTAGTATATGCATTTGCACAAGCTGTATTCTTCCATATTTTCTCGTTTTACCAAATTGGAATATGATTTTTCATTTAACAAATCTCTTTGCTCTCCTAGTAACTCCATTCAATAAAATCTCTTCACAAGTGTTCAAATGTGAATCGCAAACGCATCGCTTACGGTCCCATTGCTTCTGAAATCATAGAAGAATATGATCTAAATTACATCAGTTATATCTGTTACGTCAAGCGCAAAATAAGTGTATTTTCCTTATAATGGACAAGTATTCAGTCCCTTCTATCTTTGGATTGGCAACAGAATTTTGTGGAGGTAAATGTCCGTTCATATAAAGATATTTAATTGTAAAAATTGCATCATGGTTATTCAATCATTGAGCCGTACAAATATCGTTTCCGTGAAAAAAAAAAAAAATTCAAAAAAAAAAAATATATATATATTTTTTTTAGGGTTGCCAAAAGGCTTCAATATTCCCTATTAAATCAAGTTTTTGATCAAAACTTGTATCGCATGTCGACAGTCATATCTGTTTCACCTAATATATGTCACTTCTCTTGTATTGACACATGTTCCCTTAGCTTTAGAATGGTTATAGTGTTAAGAAGAGTCAAAGCTCCTTTAATATCGTACTCTGATATTTCGTATCATACGTCAATCCTGGTTCTGGAATCCACTGCTACAGCTTCGTGCAGTGTTAATATCGCTTGTATCAAATTTGGCGTCACAGAAGCTCATTGTAGTCGTCTAACCAGTCTAACTGGTCAGTAAAATAAAAATATATAAAATCAAGACTTTGTGTTCTGAATCTCCTGTATGGTTAAGCTATGATTCAGAGGTACTATTGTACCTATATTTACCTTCCACTTAGTGTGTACATGTCCCTCTTTTGCCCGACTTCATTCTTTTTAATGTATGTCAGAATTTAACAAAAGAAGTTAAAAAAGTCCTTATTTCCAATATTTTGATTAAAAAAAAAAAAGCTTCATTGCTTAAAAATCCCTATGTGGACAGGCTAAATGCCAACTTTGCCATTCTAAAATCGTTTATTTGCCCTCATTGTAGCATCCTGGTTAGAACATTTTCTGATCATTGTAAACTCAAATCTCCTGAA
This sequence comes from Uranotaenia lowii, assembly GCF_029784155.1. Taxonomy (NCBI): domain Eukaryota; kingdom Metazoa; phylum Arthropoda; class Insecta; order Diptera; family Culicidae; genus Uranotaenia; species Uranotaenia lowii. The sequence continues at coordinate 429,960,045 of NC_073692.1, forward strand.
TTTTGTAGTTGTGAATCAATAATGTATGACTCTTTTAGCTCATATATGCCTGTTATTCGATTGCTAGAAAGCTTTTATGTACTCTCGCCTATCCTGATATAAGTGTATCTCATTCTAAGAATTTAAACTAAAATAACAATCTGTCATTTTTCACCCAATATGGTTATAAGCTTCAATGCTTCAAAATTCCTACGTGGATCGGCTTTATGCCCTAAATATTTATTTATTTTCTAATCCTTTTATGGTTTTCAGGTTTCTCAGGTATATGATGAAATCTGTAAAAAAAAAGGCTAGGCACAATTTTCCCGTTTGTTTGGATAACGTGCCGCTATCAAGCCTACCCCTTTTCTGATACCTGATACCTGAAGATTTGGAAACTAACTAACAAGATTTAAAAGGCGCAAACTTTACCGTCGGCACTTAAGCGCCATCCACTAAGTGTAGATGTGCCAACGGTCATCGATTTAGTTAGCCTGGACTCTTACCCCAGGGGGGGACAATTTAAATTTGCGCGAATCTCGTGTTGAAGGTTCGGCAATCTCAAGGGAAAAATAAAAAGATAGCAAATGAAATTCAAAAGCAAAAATGACTAACCGACGACGCGCCGATACCTTCCGTTCAGCGTCTTAACGCGGACCTTCAATTGGCCTCCAAGGACCAGGTTCGACAACCAGTAGGCACTTCTACTAACCGACTTCCCGTTTAGACCGAACCGAATGCGCGGAACGACAGCGTCGGAGATTGCCAGCCTCAACGACTTTGGGTTTTCCGATACGGCTACACAACTTCCACTTCAACGACTTCGACGACAACGACTTCAATTTTTTTTTTTAGGAAATACGATTTTTCGACTTCAACAAGCGACTATTCCGATCAGCGTCTGGAGTCTAAGAGAGCGACCCCTGGGTCACCAGCTAGCAAGAAGGCTTCCCGATTGCCTCCCCCTATGAGGTTGGCTTCGGGTTTTTGCCAAGACGATGCTTGTAAATCGCGCGCGAAATTCAAGCATTTCTTCTCAACGGTTGAAATGGACGCTACTTCGACTAGTCATCTTTACTTTTGGTAGCGCTCTTGATGTCGGATCGTGAAGTTCAACCCGTATCAACAGGGCTGCTTCCTCATTTGCTACCTAGAAATTTTTACCTTGATATTGCCAAAATAGAATAAAAATATAGATATAAAATAAGTTGCAACGCAACACACTTTAGAATTTGAAATTTGAGCTATAATACTTTATCCAACTGCTTAATTTCTTCATTTACATGATGTAAAATGATGGAACCATGATTCTGAGCTGAATTTAAATCCAAAAAACAGATTTCTTATTCAGAAATATCAATTTTTCAATCAGTCAGAGACTATTTTTTCAGTTTTAAGTCGTAGATGGCTGGCAACATGCTTGCTGTAAAACGGAATTGAGATCCATTTTTGACTATCAGGGATCAATTAAGGTGCGCTGAATGATTTTGGTCAAGAAATAATTACTTGGTATTGCGTCAATGCCTTGGAAATTCTATGATCACTAAATCGAATAATTGAAATTGGATTATGGTCTCTAAGAGAAGTGAATTTCTCGAACCGATAATGAGAATAATGTTGTATTTTGCGATGTAACTTGATGGAACAGATGGCTAGCAGTATTTTTGTTATGATTTGCAATTGAATCTGAAGTTGAGTTAAGCAGAAACTTCGGCTGTGGTATATTCTTGTGTTGGTGAATTTTTACAAATACAGTAAGGCTTTCTTCAGCATGAATTCCAACAAAACTGTGTTTGAAAACTATCTCGAAATGATGAATGGGTGATGATATGGGTCTCATAATAAACTCGGAAAATTAATATTGAAACTTAATTTGGATTTATTTGCAAGATAGTCGATAGTCTACGGCTTGTAACTGGAAAAAGTGTGTTTAACGTAAAAAATCAATGTTTTTTGAATCCCAACTTGTTAATTCTGATTAATAATGAATCCAGGAGGTTTGTTTTATCATCATCGTCAGGTTTGTGAAGAAAATAAGATGTTTGATTATCAAATATCAAATTTCTTGGTGCTAGTGGAAAAACTCTTAAAAACCCCTTTAAAACCTTTGGAATACTAAAAACACCCAAAAACGCAGTTATCTATTCTAAAAGTTCATAGAAGCATTTGCATTTTCACAGTAAATTTTAATGAATAATCATGATATTAACAAAAAAAAACATAAGTGGCACTATTCTTATTTCGCAATCTTTTTGTCAAAGCTTTTTTCATAGAAATGAAAAGAACACATCTTAATAAAAGTGTTTTTGAAAGTTCAGTGTTCTTCAGTGTTGCTTGTTATTTGTACAGCAAATTAGGGAAAATTTATAATAATAATTTTGAAAATTTCTTTTAGATTTATAGCTTTTGCCAAAAATGTTGATTAAAATCTTTTTTACAATACAATACAATGGTTTGGAAATTAAAGCTTTCAATTCAAAGATCGACTTTCCCGAAAACCTTTATTTATTTTGATTCGAGAGGATAAAGTTGTAGAAATTTTCTTACTGTTTATTTTTTTCACAATTTTGCGAAATTCGGGAATTTTGACGAAATTTTTTGGAACTTTTTTTAAAAGCAAATTGTGTAAATTTTTTTGTTTATATTTTTCGCAATTTGTATAAAACTTTTAAACCAAATATGAATATGAAATATTTCTCAAAGCAAATTGTAGAAATTTTCTTATTGTTTTTTTCACAATTTAGCAAAATTCGGGAATTTTGACGAAATTGTTGAGAACTTTTAAACCAAAACTATATTAGATATTTCTCAAAGCAAGTTGTGAAAATTTTCTTAATGTTTATTTTTTTCACAATTCTGCAAAATTTGGGAATATTGACGAATTTTTTTAGAACTTTTAAAACAAATTTAATATTAGATATTTCTTCAAGTAAGTTGTAGAACTTTTTTTATTCTTCATTTTTTTCATAATTCTGCAAAATTCGGGAATTTTGATGCAATTTAAAAAAAAATTAAACCAAATTCAGTGTTAGATATTTCTCATAGCAAGTTTTCTTACTGTTTTTTTTTCTCACAATTCTGTGAAATTCGGGAATTTTGACGAATTTTTTTAGAACATTTAAACCAAATTCAATATTAGATATTTTGAGAAATTTTCTTATTGTTTTTTTTTCACAATTTTGCAAAATTCGGGACGTTTGACGAATTTATTGAGAGCTTTTGAGCTAAATTCAATAATAAATATTTTTCAAATCAAATTGTAGAAATGTTCTTATTTTTTTTCCCCAATTCTTCAAAATTCGAGAATTTTGACGAAATTGTTGTGAACTTTTAAATCAAATTAAAAATTAAATATTTCTCACAGCAAGTTGTAGAAATTTTCTTCTATTTTTTTCACAATTCTGCAAAATTCGGGAATTTTGACGAATTTTTTTTTAAACTTTTAAATAAAATTCAATTTAAGATATTTCTGAAAACAAATTGAAGAATTTTGTTTTCACAACTCTGAAAAATTCGGAAATGTTGACAACACTTTTTAGAACTTTTGAACCAAATTCAATATAAGATATTCGTCTAAGTCAAATCGTTTTACGAACTTCAACACAGTTCTCAAATCAATTGAAATCTTCATTATCAAATACTCATACTCATTCTCTCATAGTAACACTCATACTTTCTTCAGTGATGTCAGAAATAGTTGTAATGTTGTCTATTAAAATTTTTTAAGCCATATCTCCAAAACAAGAGCTGATAGACAAAATCGGACAAATGATTCAAATTCAGGACGCCAAAATCTGTTCGAAACAGTTCATAAAACATAGGCACCAAAAATGCTTTTCCCATTTTTTGTAATAGAATTTTTTAAAAATTTGATCGTGTATTTTGTTCACAAATCTTCAAACAAAAAAGTTTTTCAAGATCCTGCGATCGATTTTTTTCATAGATAGTACGTTGAAAAGGGAGTGTTGTGGACTGTATTCGACCATCGATGGGACTAGTTCCCCTCGTGGAACAAGTCTCTCGTAGACAACCCCTGGTGGTTGTCTCACCGATGGAGGCAGGTCGTAAGAGACTGTCTGCCTGGAAAGCCTCGCAAGGCTAGGGGGATCTCGATCGCCTTGTTGACCGAAATCGAACTCTTTCGTAAAGGGCGGGGGCTCTGATAAGAGCCGTTCTTGGCAGTGGACCTGGGAGCGAGCATCGGGCGGAGCACAAACAAAACTTTTAATGGCGATTGTTGGTTTATTTCTCTACATATTCTCACTCTCTTCACTTGTTCACTTTGGCAAAGTTCTTATTCCTTCGGGTGGTCTCGGGCGAGACCATTCCTTGCTGGCTCGCCTCTTCTTGGTTCGGCGTCGGTTGCTCCGCTGGACCGAAGTTAACGATTCGATGGTTCGATAAAAACTGACACACTGACACGCGGGAGCGCGCGTTTTTATAACCGCAGCCAGTCGCCTGCTGTTCCCTGATTGGCCGGTTCTTCTCTCTCGCGTCTTTCCTTTCTCAGTCCGCTTGTCGGACTGAACAGGGAGAGTCTCCTATAAAAAGTGGCAAATTTGTAAGAGATGTTTATTTTTTCTTTAAACCGATCGTTTTTACCGTGAGAAAATTAGAAACAGATTACTGACCTGGAAATCTGCTCAAGAGGTAAACCATAACGTACCTATATAAATTACAACGATAACATCGACTCATATTCGTGCGAATGTGTATTAAAATTATTGTCTGTTTAACAGGTGTATGTCTTTTGGCATTGAAAAACAATAAATGCAATTGATTGCATTAGAAATAGATTGTTCGATCATCTGGAAAAGATCGATTCCCAAGATCGATTCAGCTGAATGCTTGAAAAATCAATCCATCTAAAAAATCGAAGCCAAAGGATCGATCTCTGCAAGATCGATCTTTCAAATTTTGTTAAAAAGGAGTGCTGCCTGAGGACTACTTTGCGATAAAGTGAAAAGCAAAAAACGACAGAAATGTAAATTTGAATATATCTAAAATGTGTACCTACTAGAATTTATCCAACTAATATGGAGTGATTTTATACCAAAGTCCATTGGAAGTATATTAATTTAAATTTCACATCACAATATTTTTGTTTGCTTGTTGTTGAACTATAGAGACTTTAAACTTTAAACCAGAATTTTCTAATTTTCATGACTTTGGTTGAGTGTTTATGTTAAGCTTGCTCTAGTGCCAGATTATACAAAACAAAAAAAAGGGTTTAACTGGATATGCCCGATCCTGTCCGGTTGACCGAATTTTGTTAAAAAAGCCGAACCAGAAGTTCCAGGTTCATTTTTTTGAAAGACCATCCAAATTTTTCTAAAACACTTAAATTGCCCAGATTTTCGTCATAATTTTTAGAAAAAAAAATCCATGATATGAGAACATCAATTCAATCTGTATTAGAATATTTTAACCCATTTAACCGGTGATAATTTTCAGTTCAGATGATATTTTAATGGTGTTTTCCGATATAAACTGCAGGCCAGCCAAGATTCTGCTCGCTTCAGTTGAATAAATTAAGACGTATTTGTACCTGTATTTCGCCTTTATTTTTGCAATTCAAGCAGAGTCCTAGGTATGTTAGTGTAGTCTAGTGATATCCTGGAAAATCTTGATTTTTTTTTGCCTCGCAGTGTCCTGATTTTTGACTAAAACTCTAGTATGAACTAACTATTGAATCTTGACTCGCCAAGATTTTCACCAAAATCGCCTTATTTTGAAGCTAGTGGACATCAAAAAAAGTATTTCATCATGGGCATTTCGCATCATGGGATCCTGTGGACCTGTGGGCTGTTTGTGTAATTACAAAGTGAAAAATGTTCATTCAAAAGTCTTGTAATCTGCGGGTTAAAGGTTTTCGACTTAAAACTACTCCCAAATTTATGCAACCGGTTTTTCCTTTCAATATACACAAACAGCGCATAAAATACATCTTCTGGTGTCCTCAAGCTACAAAATAAGTCGATTTTGATGAAAACCTTGGCCACTTATAGCATGCACGATGGAAATTTCCGGTAGGGAGAAAGTTTGTTTAAAAGATCGAAAGATCGAATCGAAAATAAACCGATTTAATCGATTTTTCCGAGGCTAATGAATCGATCAAAAAAATCGAAAATTTGAGTATAAAAGATCGATCTTGCAAAGATCGATCTAAGATCGACCAATCCTACATGAAACACCTCGCTAGGCACCCAGCAGTGATGTCAAATGAATTTATAGTTTATCAATGCCAAATGACATGTCCCCATGCAACATCTAACAACTTTTTTGTCTAATAAGATACGAAGATATGATCTTCAACAAAGTTGTTCAGCGAAAAATTTCCTTTAAAGAATTTATTAATTGGCACAAAAACCACGAGCAGGCTAGGTTCCACAGAAAAATAAAAAATGATTATGATTCCTCAGTACAAAATATTCTATTTTCCCATACAAACCTGAAAGTTCAAATTTACCTATGTAAACGTTACTTAAAAATTCTGGCAAAGGCAGTTATTGTAGCCTATTGCATTTCATCAGGTGATTGCAACTGCGATGATTTTTACCACATAAGATTTGGCTTAAAAAATTTTGACAGAGTTGTGGCCCCAGAGAGACGCTCTGGAGCCACAATCCTGTTATATTTTCAGAAGTGAAATTTTCATCATAAATGTATCAAAACATCCGTATTTGCGTTCCCCTAAATTTACGATAATGCTGTTCAGTTCTAAAAGAATGACAACCGCACAAACATAAACAAAAAACTGTGAAGCCTTTTTGAGAATTGGATCTTGGGGATCGATTATTTTTCCCACCGATTGTCAATATTGTCCCCGATTCATGTACCTAGAACCGGGGTAAGTTTGTTCAATAAAACCGTTCGGAGTACCTGTCCCACCTATGCGATGGTTTAGAGACCCACACCGATATGATGGTTTTTTTTCCCGGATACACCAAACAAGGTTTGTGTACACACAAAAGGCCACAAATAGGCATACCCATCCAAACAATACGTACAGTAGATCAAAATGAATATTTTTTCCCTTTAAAATCGTACATTTTTCGATGAAAATGTTACCTAAACTTTCAACATCAATTTCAGATTTCTTTCCGTCGGTCATTCGGTCGAAAAAAAATTGGAAAATGGAAACGATTTCAATCACTCTCCACTCAGAATCTATTTTCATGGGAAAATTTGTAATAACAGGTGTCCCGGGGTTTAAATTTGACCACGTGTGCCATTCCCATGCACCGATATGATAGCATCCATGTCCCGGGCTCCAACATGCTGCTGTTCTGTGTGCTGTGCTCGAGATGTCCACCAGCACAGCAACGTGATATCGAATGACCGGGGCAGTCGGAGCCGGAGCCAGAGTGATATCGTGATAGCATGAATCTACTGCAGACACACATACACACACCCACCCACACACACCCACAAGTCACACCCACCTCCTACAGCATCGCATCTCTCTGACTGTGTGTCTGTCGAGTCGACTGTTGCTCGGTCCACTAACCGGGGCGGTCGTCCTTAGTCGTCTAATTTCGTTCATCTGCCCCGCTGCCGCCACCACCGCCGACAGAGATTCGGTTGACAGAAGAGGTCCTCTTATGATCGTTCAGGCAAACGAATGCTTGCTTGCTTTTAATCTGTGCCTTAAATTTTTCCTTTCCCCGGCTGATTCTGTCCTCTCCATTCATGTTTGTTTGTTTGTTCTAGATATATAGACTTATAAACGCTTTAAATGCATATACAAAAGATTTCGAGTGTCCTGCACATTTTGTTTCTAGTAGTAAGTATTTTTCTGAGAGACAGAGAAGGAGAGTGTGAGTGTTGGTATACAAAAAGGATGTCATTGTGTCGTCAGGGGCTGGAAAAAGGAAAGGATGCTGTCGTTAAGTTGGCTGGGAAAGCATCCTAATGTTACCGGTTGATTCTCTTATTTTTTTTACTTTTTTTTTGGTTGAATCTCCTTCTGTTTTCTATAGTCCTACTCTCTAACGTTTCGTGTCCGCCTCAACTTTCCCCGATAATGATGGCATCGATTTTATTTTTTATTATTTACACACTCGAGAACAAACACACTGGCTCCTCAAATCACAAGTTTTATACTTATCAACGGTCGACTTAGTGCGATTTCTATCCTACAAAAACGAACTGGATTTGTGTCTGTTTTGTGTGCAATAATTTCCGTTATAGTCACACTTTTTAATCGCTATACAGTTTTGGTTTTTGGTTTTCCTATTTTACCCTTGGTTTTTCGCTAGTTTTGGTTTTGGATGATTTTTTTATTATTCCGCTGGGGCCGTCGGAGTTCAAGAGGTTTTTTTCGCCTCGCCCGACGCTCCCGCCGCACCGGATGACGATAGATTCGCATTGTTGACGTCGTCGTTATTGTTGGCACTTGATTCATATCCTGCGATCAGCGTTTCGATTATGAACTTGATAGTCACCTTGTAGATGCCCTCGACGTTTTGGGTGTACCGGTCGCCGAGCGTTGTCGATACCGCCGACAGGAAAGGTTCCTCTATTCTCTGTATTCGGATATTTTTCGTTCGGAAGAAAGAAGAAAAAAAAAACGAGACGCAGAAAAATGAAGTTCAGTTAGTATGCTAATGTAGTCGATTTGTTTGTACTGATATGGTTGAGCAGAGACTTCGGGAACGGATATTACGTAAGATCACTCAAACAGTCGGTGTAGTGTCTCAGCTGGCCGATTTGTCTGGTAAATTCGATTATGGAAGAATGAATAATTGAGGCTAAAAATTGGGCCCCCATTTGTAGTCGAAGACAAACTGAAATGTTCTTGCAGAATTGGTATCTAAGTTTATCTTGGAAAAAGAAGCAGCTGGGCAACCAAAATCAAACTTTTCTCCTCGATAATTTATCGGGCGCTTAGGACATTTTTCAAGTAAAATATTGGAAAGATACCAATCTTATCCCCTGAAGGCGTATGACAAAAATGACAAAAATGACAAAAATGACAAAAATGACAAAAATGACAAAAATGACAAAAATGACAAAAATGACAAAAATGACAAAAATGACAAAAATGACAAAAATGACAAAAATGACAAAAATGACAAAAATGACAAAAATGACAAAAATGACAAAAATGACAAAAATGACAAAAATGACAAAAATGACAAAAATGACAAAAATGACAAAAATGACAAAAATGACAAAAATGACAAAAATGACAAAAATGACAAAAATGACAAAAATGACAAAAATGACAAAAATGACAAAAATGACAAAAATGACAAAAATGACAAAAATGACAAAAATGACAAAAATGACAAAAATGACAAAAATGACAAAAATGACAAAAATGACAAAAATGACAAAAATGACAAAAATGACAAAAATGACAAAAATGACAAAAATGACAAAAATGACAAAAATGACAAAAATGACAAAAATGACAAAAATGACAAAAATGACAAAAATGACAAAAATGACAAAAATGACAAAAATGACAAAAATGACAAAAATGACAAAAATGACAAAAATGACAAAAATGACAAAAATGACAAAAATGACAAAAATGACAAAAATGACAAAAATGACAAAAATGACAAAAATGACAAAAATGACAAAAATGACAAAAATGACAAAAATGACAAAAATGACAAAAATGACAAAAATGACAAAAATGACAAAAATGACAAAAATGACAAAAATGACAAAAATGACAAAAATGACAAAAATGACAAAAATGACAAAAATGACAAAAATGACAAAAATGACAAAAATGACAAAAATGACAAAAATGACAAAAATGACAAAAATGACAAAAATGACAAAAATGACAAAAATGACAAAAATGACAAAAATGACAAAAATGACAAAAATGACAAAAATGACAAAAATGACAAAAATGACAAAAATGACAAAAATGACAAAAATGACAAAAATGACAAAAATGACAAAAATGACAAAAATGACAAAAATGACAAAAATGACAAAAATGACAAAAATGACAAAAATGACAAAAATGACAAAAATGACAAAAATGACAAAAATGACAAAAATGACAAAAATGACAAAAATGACAAAAATGACAAAAATGACAAAAATGACAAAAATGACAAAAATGACAAAAATGACAAAAATGACAAAAATGACAAAAATGACAAAAATGACAAAAATGACAAAAATGACAAAAATGACAAAAATGACAAAAATGACAAAAATGACAAAAATGACAAAAATGACAAAAATGACAAAAATGACAAAAATGACAAAAATGACAAAAATGACAAAAATGACAAAAATGACAAAAATGACAAAAATGACAAAAATGACAAAAATGACAAAAATGACAAAAATGACAAAAATGACAAAAATGACAAAAATGACAAAAATGACAAAAATGACAAAAATGACAAAAATGACAAAAATGACAAAAATGACAAAAATGACAAAAATGACAAAAATGACAAAAATGACAAAAATGACAAAAATGACAAAAATGACAAAAATGACAAAAATGACAAAAATGACAAAAATGACAAAAATGACAAAAATGACAAAAATGACAAAAATGACAAAAATGACAAAAATGACAAAAATGACAAAAATGACAAAAATGACAAAAATGACAAAAATGACAAAAATGACAAAAATGACAAAAATGACAAAAATGACAAAAATGACAAAATTGACAAAAATGACAAAAATGACAAAAATGACAAAAATGACAAAAATGACAAAAATGACAAAAATGACCAGAATGACAAAAATGACCAGAATGACAAAAATGACCAGAATGACAAAAATGACAAAAATGACAAAAATGACAAAAATGACAAAAATGACAAAAATGACAAAAATGACAATAATGACAAAAATGACAAAAATGACAAAAATGACAAAAATGACAAAAATGACAAAAATGACAAAAATGACAAAAATGACAAAAATGACAAAAATGACAAAAATGACAAAAATGACAAAAATGACAAAAATGACAAAAATGACAAAAATGACAAAAATGACAAAAATGACAAAAATGACAAAAATGACAAAAATGACAAAAATGACAAAAATGACAAAAATGACAAAAATGACAAAAATGACAAAAATGACAAAAATGACAAAAATGACAAAAATGACAAAAATGACAAAAATGACAAAAATGACAAAAATGACAAAAATGACAAAAATGACAAAAATGACAAAAATGACAAAAATGACAAAAATGACAAAAATGACAAAAATGACAAAAATGACAAAAATGACAAAAATGACAAAAATGACAAAAATGACAAAAATGACAAAAATGACAAAAATGAGAAAAATGACAAAAATGACAAAAATGACAAAAATGACAAAAATGACAAAAATGACAAAAATGACAAAAATGACAAAAATGACAAAAATGACAAAAATGACAAAAATGACAAAAATGACAAAAATGACAAAAATGACAAAAATGACAAAAATGACAAAAATGACAAAAATGACAAAAATGACAAAAATGACAAAAATGACAAAAATGACAAAAATGACAAAAATGACAAAAATGACAAAAATGACAAAAATGACAAAAATGACAAAAATGACAAAAATGACAAAAATGACAAAAATGACAAAAATGACAAAAATGACAAAAATGACAAAAATGACAAAAATGACAAAAATGACAAAAATGACAAAAATGACAAAAATGACAAAAATGACAAAATTGACAAAAATGACAAAAATGACAAAAATGACAAAAATGACAAAAATGACAAAAATGACAAAAATGACAAAAATGACCAGAATGACAAAAATGACCAGAATGACAAAAATGACCAGAATGACAAAAATGACAAAAATGACAAAAATGACAAAAATGACAAAAATGACAAAAATGACAAAAATGACAATAATGACAAAAATGACAAAAATGACAAAAATGACAAAAATGACAAAAATGACAAAAATGACAAAAATGACAAAAATGACAAAAATGACAAAAATGACAAAAATGACAAAAATGACAAAAATGACAAAAATGACAAAAATGACAAAAATGACAAAAATGACAAAAATGACAAAAATGACAAAAATGACAAAAATGACAAAAATGACAAAAATGACAAAAATGACAAAAATGACAAAAATGACAAAAATGACAAAAATGACAAAAATGACAAAAATGACAAAAATGACAAAAATGACAAAAATGACAAAAATGACAAAAATGACAAAAATGACAAAAATGACAAAAATGACAAAAATGACAAAAATGACAAAAATGACAAAAATGACAAAAATGACAAAAATGACAAAAATGACAAAAATGACAAAAATGACAAAAATGACAAAAATGACAAAAATGACAAAAATGACAAAAATGACAAAAATGACAAAAATGACAAAAATGACAAAAATGACAAAAATGACAAAAATGACAAAAATGACAAAAATGACAAAAATGACAAAAATGACAAAAATGACAAAAATGACAAAAATGACAAAAATGACAAAAATGACAAAAATGACAAAAATAACAAAAATAACAAAAATGACAAAAATGACAATAATGACAAAAATGACAAAAATGACAAAAATGACAAAAATGACAAAAATGACAAAAATGATAAAAATGACAAAAATGACAAAAATGACAAAAATGACAAAAATGACAAAAATGACAAAAATGACAAAAACGACAAAAATGACAAAAATGACAAAAATGACAAAAATGACAAAAATGACAAAAATGACAAAAATGACATAAATGACAAAAATGTCAAAAATGACAAAAATGACAAAAATGACAAAAATGACAAAAATGACAAAAATGACAAAAATGACAAAAATGACAAAAATGACAAAAATGACAAAAATGACAAAAATGACAAAAATGACAAAAATGACAAAAATGACAAAAATGACAAAAATGACAAAAATGACAAAAATGACAAAAATGACAAAAATGATAAAAATGACAAAAATGACAAAAATGACAAAAATGACAAAAATGACAAAAATGACAAAATTATCAATGATCACAAAAATTACATTAATTGCAAAAATTTTCAGAAATGGCAACACTGACTTAATTAATTAAAATAAGGTTCAAATCTTTTTACTTGACGAGTTTTCGTACTCAATCTTTGTTTTATAGTCTTTATTTGAGTATCGAATCGTTTTTTTTTGTTGTTCAAAACTTTAACCATTTTAAAAGTTACCTAGACTGTTAGAGACGGTTTGATTTTCAAAAAAAATTTAAATTACAACTTAAAGTATTCCTGATAAAATTTGTATTCTTTTAGCAGTATTTTCGCGACTCACGATAAATTTTTTTTTTAAAGTAGGCATTTACAGGAGCTTTTATTTAAATTTCATGTTGTTGCGATAATAAATTAACGAAAAAACTGAGACAATTCACCAGGAGTGGTGAAGGACTTTAAAACCCTATTTATACTAAAGTTTCTTCTCAAATTCAGATTGGATCTCGATTGGAATACGACTGACGAAGTTACTTTCTCAAAAATTGCAGTAATTCCAAAAGTTCTTGAATATGAATAAGGTTAAAGATTTTGGCTTTGGTACCGTCAACTGGGGCATCCAGCAACACTTTCCAACTTCAATGGCTTCTAAAAACTCAATGTTGCAAGATGCAACCAACTCTGTTTTAAATAAAAAATCAAATGAAAATGTTTGAAAATGTATAGTTTTTGATATATTTGTGATGTCATGACTCGTAAAGCATCACTTTCAATCGTTCGTGGGTTTGTTCGAATTAAATTTTTCATATTTTTTTTTTCTCAAGGGATTTTAAGCTTCAGTGGCTTATTCATCCCGCATTTTTCATATTCTCTGTCAAAAATGCTTTTAAAGTAAGAGCATAAGGGTGATGCATACATTTAGGGGTAAAAAAATACTACGAACAATTCTACTTGGTGAAATTTTAAAAATCAATGTTTGGATGGATGAAATTTTCAAATTAACAAACGCGTGATACAAAACAATCATATTACAGCTCATGGAAACAAGATTTACAAGGTGTCTCTTCGATTTGCATTTTCATGTTACCCCAGACAGGTAACTGAGTATTAAAAATATTAATTTATAAAAATTTGGTGATTGTCCGAAAAATATATTTACATGAACAGTGTTGGTAAAAATGAATAGCAATATAAAGTTTGCAGGTGATATCATTAAGCCAATCCGTCATACTGGATTAAGTTTTTTACAGCATCGAAAAATGTTAAAATGTGTACATCTATTGCTCGACTTTTAAAATATTCTACGAAATCAAAAACTAGGAAAACTCACGATGTGAGAAATTATGTTATGTACAGTTGCATGATGCCTTGTTTAACGGTACCTAAAAATACGGGTAATTTATTTGAAAAGAACCTAGTTTAGCCTATGTTGGATGGATGAAAGTTCAAACCTTTTGATTGATTGACTATCGTTTCAATTAGAATATGTGCGAAAATATTACACAAATTTCAGGCCTGTTGCGTGACCCCTAACTGGCCTTAACTGTCAGTGTGACAGCGACCTTCTGGTTATCTAGGTACAGTTCAACGAAGTTTAACTGTACAATGTGAAAGATTTCCCAAGTTCTATTTTTCCATACCAGTCCTTAGTCGTTTGATTTTTTCCCCTATTTTCACGCCTAGGGATAAGTTCCTATCAAAACCTTAATTTAAACATTAACACTTTGACAATTTTATAAAGTGCTTGAAAGGTGAGATTTGGAAACAGGTTTTTTTTAAAGTAGGCAGTTAGTTTCCAGTAACTAGTATTAAAATCTCATGTTGTTACGATAATTAATTACCAAAAAAAATCATACAAATCCCTTTTCCACTATATAGAACTCAGCACAAAGAGAAACTTAATTACAAATCGTTATCGAATTTCCACCCAAAAACTGGTAGAACACTTTGTTATCAGCCGCCGAAATTATTACAAATCGACGCCCAGGTCACGCGCACGCCAGGGCAACAAACTCTATGCTTTTCTTGGAAAATCGGCAGGCAGCCAGAGGAGAAAATAAAAGTTTCCTCCGAAATTATGTGGTAGCTAAATTCGAAATGTTGCGGCCTCATTAGCACTTTTCCGCACGCTATCATTGCCCCGCGTTTGCCTCGGTTAGGTGGGGGTGTTGTATTTGCATTCGACATTCGACTTTAACTACCTACAATACATTTAACTCTTACACACAGCTCAGGAACTTACCCAGAAGTACTCCTGCTTGAAGCCGGGAATCCGCCGATGGGACGCGCCCACCTGATGCAGGAACTCGAAGAACGTATCGAGATCGTCCAGCCCTCGGATACCTTCGTCTAGTGTGTTCATCACCTTGTTGGCGTGCTCCTTCAGCTCTTCGGACGTTGCCTGTTCCTCCTTCGTCTTGAGCTCGGCAAAGCTCGCGAAGAGATCCAACAGGTCGGCATGTTCCTCGAATAATCTGAATCGAAGCGAAATTGCAAAACCATCAGTTAGTTAGTGTGTCAGCGAGGCTTTATTGACAGAACCATCATCGAATGTAATCGAGCAGTTCGACATACAGAGATATTTAAATGCGGTTGGGTGGGGGTGGGATTTGTGGGAGGAAAGAGCGAGGCAGTTCAC
This sequence comes from Uranotaenia lowii, assembly GCF_029784155.1. Classification (NCBI taxonomy): domain Eukaryota; kingdom Metazoa; phylum Arthropoda; class Insecta; order Diptera; family Culicidae; genus Uranotaenia; species Uranotaenia lowii. The sequence continues at coordinate 429,975,603 of NC_073692.1, forward strand.
CGAGGATTCCTAGTTATTTGCATAAGTAAATAGCATACATACAGACCGCAACAGCTCCCTCGTCGTCGTCGACGTTTATTTGCATGCGGTCAGAATAAGCCGCAAGAGCATATTGCGGAACGAAAAACGAAAACCGGATCGTGTTGATTTGATGTCATTTTTGTTTTCATATTGAATTAGCTAAATGTGGCATTTGAATAATTTTCCCTAAACGGAGCATTTCTGTTCAAATTGCAGTTCAAGAATGACGATTTGAAGTTTTTCTGGTGGAAATTTGATAAGTGAATTTGCCAAGCTCGATGTAACTAGTAGGCAAGAGTGAGGAGATACGATTCCTCAGCTACTTATATAAAATAACTCGGATAACTTAGAAAGTTATAAAATACTCAAGAAAAATATGCCAAATTAAACAAAACAACTTTTCTGATCGGTTCTATTTTAAACTTTGGTCGAATAATTTAGTGAAAGGCAAAGACAGTGATTTCTGTTGCTGGTGGATGTCGTCTTCTAGAGACGGAAATAAATCCCTCGAATACCGAACCTCCCATCAGCAGAGCCCGAACATTTGATCCGGTTCGAAGAACCAAATGTTCGGACTAGTGCCGATGGGAGATTCGGACTTCGAGGGATTTATTCCCGTTTCCAGACGATGGCATCCACCAGCAGCCGAATTGAAGTAAATCGACGACCTTCACTGGCACAAAACTGATTCACCTGAAAGTGGGAGGGCGGTGTAGGAGGTTAAGTTATAAAGTTAAAAATTAAGTTAAAAAATGAAATAATTCTTCATTCGTTCCATAACTTCTGTCTGATACTTTTTATTGACCGAGAAAAGGCAGCCAACGGAATCAAGTGAAGCATTCCGTTAGATCAAATATCGATTGAGCGGTTCGTTTTCAGTTGAATTTCCCACCATTAAGTAACAAACCATCACTAATTTCTACCCTCGTCGCTTTCAGTAGAATTACATTCTCTAGCTAGGATGAGGAAGGTAGTAGGTAGGTACAATTTAATTAGAATGATAACATCGGATCATCTCTCAATATCATATCTCGGGTTCGGAATCGAACTTTGAGCAACCTAAATAAGTTTTTCCCACTTAGCGCGTTCCGACTTGTTAATTCTCGTTCGACTGCGATGGTCTTCGGTCGTCATCGTCGTCATCGTTTGACGAAGCCGCTAAATGGATTGAATGCCATTTTTCAGACTCAAGTTTTTTTTTATCTCATTTTTATTTTCATGCTTCGTTCTAGCCTTTGCCCGCCAACCAAAACGGAGAAAGTGACGCAATGGATCGTTAAAAATAGCTATTCGGAATTAAATAAAATTCGGCATGGTTGAACAGGTGATTCGGCTATTAAGTTTGAGTGCGATAATATAAAATTTGACGGCGCATAACTATCCATTTCTTTGTTTTGCGATGTTTTAACGAGTAATAAATTAGTTTCTTTACTAAATATTTTCTCGCTAGTGCTAGCAAAAATTTCAAAATAATCATGCGAAAATTCTGAGCTTATGATGTGTGCAGCTGTATTGATTAGATTTCTCAGTCATTAAAATAATTCGATTACTGGAGTAGATAAGTTTTTTTTTCCAAATTATTATAGTTAGATTTTTGCCAAACCTGTACCAGTTTGTTAATGTTTAAATTTAGTATATGTTAACAGCAGTAAGAGCTGATATAGCTTCGACACGAGACAATTTTTTATTCACCTCAATTTTTCTGCTGAGAGTGTCCAGAATCTGATTGGATTCCGAATCCAGATTCGAACAGTTCTTATAGTGTAATGAAATTAAATCTACAATTGTTAAAAAATTGTTAATCAAAACAAACAAAATTAATGTAAAACATAATATAAGCATGAATATTTGTCATTTGCCTAATTATATCAGTTTTAGACATTAAAAATATATTTTTTCCATTTTTACTGCTTAAATCTCATATAATTGTGAATAAGAATTTTTTTGCTAATATTAAGTTTTACTTAAATTTTGATTAATTTGATAGGGGTGTGTGGGATAACGTGAGCCATGGGAAATGTAGACCACTCTGAATATCTCAGATGTGTGTTGCGATAATAATCTTAATCCAACTTTAATCGCCGTTTCTTTGCGTATACATATTTTTCAATATGTTGTTGACTTAAATACGCATCATATGCTTCTTTTAGGCGAACAAATTTCAATTATAGTTAGGGTAGGGTTACAGTAAAAAATAATTCAAAAACCAATAAATTGGAATAAATTGCACGAAAATTTGTATGCAACAAAATTGTATACTATATCACTGAACAAAACCTATTAATCAAGTAATTTGTTTTTGAAAAATTCAATGAAAACAAGGATACAAAAGGTAATAATCTTTCAGGATTTATTTATTTTTTTTTACTATCCTTAGGATATTGGATAATTTTTTTTCAAAATTTTCATTAAATTCTTCAAACTTTATTTATTCCCCCCCTTCGTGTTTTTTGGAAATTTCGAAGGGGGGTAGGGGGAGGGGATGACAAAGGAGGAAATTGATATTTGTTCCGGCCTTATTAATCAAGCTTAAAAAAGTAAACCCGCGCATTGCATCCATGGGGAACCTAAAGTTCATAACAAAAATATGCTCATACGCTAATGATGTTAGTTTTGTCATTTTCTTTGACGTGGAAAAGAAATTTTTGATGAAACATCAATAAATCACACAAACCCAACCAATTTGGGCCACATTTTGTGGGGTACTTTGGGCCACCTATATTTTCATGGTTTTTTACACATTCAGAACTTAAAATACGTTTTTCTGTAAAGTTTTTTTTAAGCTAAATGAAGAATTTAGAAAAATATTTTGTCTATTCTATATCAGGAATTTTGCCGAAACGTTCACGGGCCAGGTTTTCGAAACTTGTCGATTATACACAACTCTCTTTTTAATTTCCCCATCTAAAATTACTATAAAACAACGAGATGAATTATGAAATTACAATTTTGGGTCAACTCATAAACTTTAAACGTTATTTGGTCAATTTGGATTTGATGGCCCACGTTTCCCCACCATTTTTCAAAATCCAAAAATAAAGCTTTTTTTAAAACAGTCAGAACTTGGGGAAAATAACTTATTTAAAAATTTAAAAAAATTGCCTTATGATACGTTAGAAATGTAAAAAACCATACTGTTAGCAGCGCCACCAAATCAGCAAGCCCCATTTCTCCTGCATCGGTCTGTCAAAGTATCGACATCTACACATCAGCGGGAAAAGAAGAAGAGACAACGAAAGTGAACTCGAAAGCGGTTTAGGAAAGCGATCTAGTTTGAAACGCGTGTGAGAAATTCTTCTCTGTTCCTCAGTTAAGTTTGTGGCCCGGTTATATTCATTATAAGTTTAATTGTAAACCATCTGAGGTAAATTTAGCACTATTTACAAGCTAGGCGAAGTTTATCTATTTTCCTTTAAATCTAGGTGGCATTTGCAGCCCTGTAATATAGTCCGGGAACACAACTAATGGTTATCCCAATCGACTAGGGTATGTCACACAGTGAAGCATAATTTAGCTACAGTTTGCTAATCCAATATTTTGTAGATCTTTAATCCCAATTCCATATTTACCGTTTTGTTGGCCATCGCTCCCGAAAACTAAAATTATCGATATCTCAGGTGAGCCGCTTAGAAGAAATTTCCAAGTCACTATACTTACCTAACCTTAAAAACTAAACATCTTAGGTTTGGATATGATACGTGATCATACTACCAGCCAATCTGGTTACTTGTGCAAGGCAGGAAATCACTAAAAGTAAGGTGTAGATATTTCTTCCAAATTCTTACATTTAATAATCTACCTCTATTGTAGGAATTTTGTAATAAACAAACAAGTGGTTTATTAACAAACTCGTCGATTTTTTACTGCCTCGCAACACATACCATTTCTTCTTTTTCCATTTTTTCTTTTATAAAAAGAAGTTGTGGAGCATAGAAAAAAAGTGGCCCATGATTCCTCTCTCCCATATACAAACAAAAAATAAAAAAGTGACAAAAACCCGTTCGATTTTGGTAACATAAAATTTGCGTTTGTGTTGCCAAAGCTCTGATGTGGTCTAGTGGACAGGATGGCGCGAGTCTGGTAACCCAGGCGTACTGGATTCGATTCCCGGTATCGGCAAGAAAAACTTTTGGGTTCGAATCCCTTAAGTTGCCGACAGGTAAGATGTGTTTCAATGTATAAATAATTATATATTTCAGAGGGAATGCATCTGGAGTAAATCTGAAGAGACTATTGCAAGCGGAGTGGATGGCCAACCATTGTAGGCCTCTTAAGGTTTGATGGTTAAGGTTCCCTCGACAAACCATCGGCCGCCCGTGAAGCAATTCGAAGGCCAAGCCACACAGACATACACTGGACCTTGCTACCGATGGGGGAACCATACATACATACATACATACAAAATTTACGTTTGTGTTGCCAACAACGAATGGGGTCTGTATCTCGTATTTCGTCCGCAATGCGTTAAGAAAAGAATTTATGGATTTTTTTCCTATTTACTGCCGATTTTAAACTTTCAACTTTGAAGTAAATTTTCTGTTAAAGCTGGTAGTTTTTATTTTTTTTATCATTTTTAAATTGTTTTTATGGTTTAGTTGGTTATCCTTAACAGGTCCTGTAATATCAATCACCGTCCATAAAATAATCTATCATTTTATATTCACAATAGCTTGATTGAACATATCTTCAAAAATGTTGAAGAAAAATTGACCATTTTCACTAAAAATTCTCGCGCACACTGGAAACTTACTCAAATGAGTTAAAAAATGGTCAGAGTACTTTAAAATGATTGAGGATCAATCCCTGTAAGTCCCATTGCGATTAGCCAAAAAAAAAAACCTGAACTAGTCTACAATAGGGGGAAATGTTCCTAAATGCGCATATATACCTAAGGCTGATGCGAAATGATAGCTCAACATAACTAATCAGTGCCGTTTGAGGGTAATACGCTTTTGAAACATGGCATGAAAAAATTTAATTGTTATATAAAGTCAAAAAAATCGAAATTCAAACTACATTTTTGTCAGTTTTGTTAAAATATGTACATACATATATTGAACTTTAATACTCGTGCGTACAGAATCGGTGAACAAAAATGTTAATGGTTTATCTTTCTTATTAATCTGGAAATTGAAAGTTCAACAAATTGAAGCTATAGACAAAGTTGTAAATGATAAGATATTGGAATAAGAGACAGGTTTTGAATGCCCATATCAGGCAGGTTAAATGCCTCTATAAAGTAAAAAAGATAAGTTTTTATTTTTATGAAATTAATTTGCGGCTTTATCGGTGAGGGTTAAAGAGTTGAAATGAAAGACGGATAGAAGATCAGAAGAAAATTCTAAGGTGGTGAAAAGAGCGAAGAGCATTTGGAATAGAAGCTTGACCACATATGTACTAAATTCTTTGCCCCGCAGTTTTTATTTTTGCTTTTTATTATTGATACATTACATCTACGCTCTAATTAAAATCTAAAAGTGAAAATAGAAGAGCCTGATCTGATAAAAATATGATATGCACAAGATATTACCATGAAATATGGTCATACGACATTCCTATGTTTCATGCAAAAGAACTAGTGGTTTCTAAAATGTCGCCGAAATTTCAGCCTTGACGTATGCTTAACATCTGTTTCTACCATTTTCAATTAAATAATATCAAAATGTTGCAAGTGTGAATGAAATAAAGCTAAAAGCATAAATATGCTCATTTAGCAAGCTCGATTTCGGAAATCGGCTATTTTGACTCTTTTGTTATAAAATTATTTTCACAAAAACTGTATCAGATTTTAACAGGAAAATTGCTTGTCGTAATTTTACGATTCTTATGAATCTCAATTCAGAGATTCACTCAGACACGTCTTTCACTCACAAAAATACACCAATGACTGACTTTTTTTGTTTGTTTTGCCTAATGTTGTCAAAATAACAAACGTTCCCATAGACATTTATTTTATTATATATTGTTTATCTTCAGTGTTGCTGAATACAACTATTTTTTTATTTTATTTAATTTTGAATTGAATTTGATTTACTTTTGTACATCGTTCATCTCATCGCTGCACTACTTTCCTTAGTATGACCATTTAGCCAAGTTTTAACGTAATTCAGTAGCAAATTTTCGGGGCTCCACTTAGCAAAAAATCGCTGTTACTTTCCGTAAGCAAAACTATTGTTTACTGTTGATTAAGCAAACAGCTAAATTTGCTTGAGTTAAGTTAAAAATAATTTTGTAGGCTGCTTTTCTTTTCAATATTAACGCACCAGCCCTGAATTTTACTTCGAAAGTCCGGACTTCCGACTTCCGACAAAGAAAAGGGAAGCTCTAAATTGTCGGAAGTTTGTGTTTGGTTGCCAGTTTACGTTTTTCTCTAAAAAAAAATATTAAAATTTACAATAGCAGCCGCCATTACCGCCGAATGGAAAATAATTGGTGCGGTTACGGAAATTCGGTGTCAGTGGGGATTTTGGTGACCAAGCGGACGACGAAATGGTGGCCAAATCTATACTGGAAGCAAACAGGTAAAGACCAATTTAGACGCAAACATATCTTTCGATTTCTCATGTAAATTATCTAATTTTACCAAGTTTGCGCTCTCACCGAATACAACACCAAAGCCGGGGATTCACCTAAGAGGTTGTTGTCACGTCCCGGAAAAAGGCACCTGATTCATGTTGGTCTACGATTAAAACATCCGGATACCAGCGGTCAACCTACTCACATCCGGAAAAACCCGCTCCAGACGCCGGAAGAAAGATGGTCAGGCACGGCCAATGAGGGGATTCGGATTTCGGGGTATTTCTTCCCGTCTTTCGTCGACGGCACCCAAAAGCAGCATGAATGTAAGGTGAGTCTCCGATTCTTTCACACAACAGTTGATCACACGCTCGGGGGGTATGTAGCCACTTATTACTCAGCCCGATTTCGGATCCACTAGTCGTTTAGTTAGACTTAAACTTTAGATTTATTAAAGAGGAAGTGAAAATTCCGTGCTTTCGGTGTAACTCAAGAATCTGTTCAAACGTACAAAAAAAAAATCTGTTCTAATTTCTAAAATGGCTAACCTAAACTATTACATTTGTTAACTCTCTTCGCGATGTTCGCTAAGTTGCGAGAAAGAGTTGATCTTAATTATGGTGTTTACGAGCAAATGGATTAAAGTGTCAAGTGATCATAAATTAAGACACATGTTTGAACAACAAGAAAGTGTTGTGAAATAAAGTGGAAATCCAGAAAAAGTTTAAAAAAATTAAGTAAAGTGAAAAAATGAGTGTTTTTCGTTCGAAATCTGATAACCTCCATGCATTTGGAAAGGAAAAATACTAAATTTTGTTAATTAAAAATGAAGGCGGTCTTTTCTTCTGAATTTTGCTAGAAATTAAAGTAAAAATTGCGGCGGCTAACTTTTTCTCTCGTTTGCTGAAATTTAAGTGAAAAAATATTGCCAAATTAATTGCTATATTTCTAGCTGGTCAAATTTGAGCAAAATTTTGCTAAATTGGTCGGTGGTCGAGTGGTTAATCGCTGGTCCACTTACGGCATGGGTTCGATTCCCATCTTGGTACTGGGTGTTAAATGTAAATCTTAAGTTGTCCACGTCACAGTGTACTTATGTCTTTTAAAAATTCAGGCCTCGGAAATTTTGTGTGTAGAGCTGCAGCTAGAGTTTCAAATTGAAATCCTCCTGGAAACGGTTATATACGAATGTATACTAGAGAGCACATCTTTCACTCTCACACAAAATAAAAAAAAGGGAAAATAGTTACCTATAGATATTTTTATTTTGCTTTTACATACATGTATATTAGGGTTTCCCAAAATTGCATAACTTCTGGGAATCTGGGGGCTCACCCTTCAAATGGTAGATTAGGATGTGCAGAACAAACTTTTGTATGGGGTCGACTAAAAAAAATCATGTTTAGAGGTTCCGCAAGCGCGATCTTGGAAAGAAGTCCACTTCCAAAAGATTTGATCTTAAATAAATTCCGGATCCAAAAATTTTCATAAAATTTATATATTTTATATTTTTTAAATTTTTTTTGAGTTAAATACTACACGTAAAAAATAAAACATGAACCAAATTTGTATCAAAATGTGAAACAAGCAAGCTATTTCTAAGAAAAAAAATTTTTTTGGTCCAAAAATTTTGTATTCAACTGACCAAAATGTGTACCAAGCGTAAAATGTTTTTGATACCAATGCCATCAAAAGATGCGGATTTTTGTACACTTAAACTTTGCTGAACAAAACATGTTGTTTGTATCATCGTGTGAAGAGCGATTCACGAATAATCCTCAATAAAATAACAATAAAGGATATTTTTTATTTAATTTATCAAATTTGTGTTAATAAATACCTACTTTAAAATCAAAATACTTGCAAAAAAAGACTTTGATGGTTTAAGGAAGTCATCAGAAGGCCATATGCCAAATTTGAGCGGAATCGGACAACAGGAAGGGGTTGCACTGAATCCCAAATGTGAAAGGGATTCTGAGACATAGTGTTCTAAAGAAGCATAAAAAACTGGTTTTTCATCATACATTTTTTTTCTTTAGTAATCGATTGCTTGATAATGAAGATTTTATTAAAATTTCAATTAAGATAAACATTTCACCTGAAAACTGCAACTCGATTGAACTTAAAACAAAAATGTTATGGCTATTCAAAGATTGTATTTTGGTTACAAATTTTCCTGTAAAACGCAATGAGTAAAATGTAGGGGAGAATGGAACTATGCGATCATACACAGCTCTCTTTTTTATTTCATCATCTGGAATTGCTTTAAAATAACGAAATGAATTAGGAAATCACAGTTTTGGGTCAACTCATAAACTTTGCATGTTATTTGGTCAATTTGGATTTGCTGGCCCACGATTCCCCATCATTTTTCAAAATCCAAAATATATTGATTTTTTTTTAAACACTCAGATTTTGGGGAAAATAACTTATTAACAATTTAAAAAAATAACTTATGAAAACTTATCTACCTTGAAAATGTAGAAAACCATATCATTTTTTATTTTGATTTAATCTTTTATAATATGAAACAACGAAAAAAAGTGACCCATGATACCCCACTCTCCCATACTCATTGTGTGTTAAACGACAATTTGCCACAAAAATACAACCTTTGAACAGCCATAACATTTTTGTTTCAAGTCCAATCGAGTTGCAGTCTTCAGGTGAAATGTTAATCCTCATTGAAATTTTAATAAAATCTGCATTATCAAGCAATCGATTACTAAAGAAAAAAAAATGTATAATGAAAAACCAGTTTTTCATGCTTCTTTAGAACACTATGTCTCAGAATCCCTTTCACACTTGAGATTCAGTGCAACCCCTTTCTGTTGTCCGATTCCGCTCAAATTTGGCATATGGCCTTCTGATGACTTCCTTAAACCATCAAAGTCTTGTTTTGCAAGTATTTTGATTTTAAAGAAGGTATTTATTAACACAAATTTGATAGATTAAATAAAAAATATTCTTTATTGTTATTTTTATTGAGGATTATTCGCGAATAGCTCTTCACACGATGATACAAACAACATGTTTTGTTCAGCAAAGTTTAAGTGTACAAAAATTCGCATCTTTTGATGGTATTGGTATCAAAAATATTTTACGCTTGGTACACATTTTGGTCAGTTGAATACAAAATTTTTGGACCAAAAAATTTTTTTTCTTAGAAATAGCTTGCTTGTTTTACATTTTGATACAAATTTGGTTCATGTTTTATTTTTTACGTGTAGTATTGAATTCAAAAAAAATTTAAAAAATATAAAATATGTAAATTTTATGAAAATTTTTGGATCCAGAATTTATTTAAGATCAACTCTTTTGAAAGTGGACTTTTTTCCAAGATCGCGCTTGCGGAAACTCTAAACATGATTTATTTTAGTCGGCCCCATACAAAAGTTTGTTCTGCACATCCTAATCTACCATTTAGAGGGTGAGCCTTCAGATTCCCAGAAGTTATGCAATTTTGGGACACCCTAATGTATATTTTACACATACCTCTAATACAAAATGCAGCTTTTTGTGTTAAACGCAAAACTTCCTATTATCCTCTAATAAATCCTTCTCTGTTTGCATTTTAAGAAAACTTGAACATTTTTTTCACAGTTTTTTTCAAAATTAGATAGGATTTTTTCTATTTTTCATATTCAAGCAAGAAATTATAAAAGTTCCATATAGCGAAGGGCCATCCTAATGTAGGTACATATACGGAAATTCGAACAACCTGACAATTTTAAAGCGTCTGATTTTCTTTTCAACATCGATTACCTACCATAATACAGACTACTTTTCTGTCAAAGACAACTAATTTAAAGCTATGGGGTTTCTTCTCCTGGAGGTGATTTTGAATACCGTAAAATGATGTGAGTAGAAACATAGGGGTGAATCGGGACAAAAACTTGTGAAGTTGTTCTGATTACATTAATGAACAATCTTTAAATAGTTTATTTTTCTTTGTAGTGTTGTTTGGAAACGCTTCAAGTAGTGTTTCGATAAAATTGACGCATAAAGGTAGAAAATTGATTATAAATATTTGAAATGATGACAAATTCCAACGAAACATTCATTGGCACTGTCCTAAGTATCCCTCCGAATGTTGAAAATAACTTATGTAGAACGGAAGAAAAATATTCTTTGAGCTGATCTCAGACTAAATTAGCTTTTGGCAAATTTACTATAGAAAGAAAAAATCAGAGAATTCAAAGTGTTGAAATTTCTCTCTGATACTAATCAATACCCGCTGTAAATAGCATTTTTCTGTTGGGCAGGAAAAATTGTTCAAAGTTGTCATCACTATAGCAGCTAGCAGCGCAGATGGCAACAGACAATCAAATTTATGTCACCCTCCTGAAATGCAGCAGGTGTTGCGATTAAGTATATCGCCAAAAAATCTGTTGCCATGCTGTGGTGCTTGCTGGCTGAACGGAGTAAATTTTCCTTTTCGCAAAACAAGAGCTTTCCCCGGGCGTAGTAAATTTATTTTCTTTCCAGCAGTGCAGTGGGGTTGTCGCTTAAGAGCGTTTGGGAATGGTAAAACGCTATTTTTAGATGCTGCGTCGTTTTGATGTAAAATTAATGTTTTGACTAAAGGAGATCAGCATCAATTTATTTGGTTATGCAATGATTACTGTAATAATGCTATTTTGAGAGCCATTATTATTATTATGAACATTTTTTAAATATAAAAGTGGGTTTTCTCATCAATTGCATTTTGTCAATTGCATTTTATACTGATCTTAGTTCAAATTATTTGGAACGTAAAGATTTATTATTTTTTCCTAAACAGAAATTTCAAAATAATGCAATGTTCATATTTCACTGTCGGTAGCATGATATCAAAATAATTATATCCCTGCTACCTAGTACATCTGTTCTGCAGATACAAAGCCTTTAATGCGAAAAATATTCAGTTTCAGCCATTTTTCACCACGACCTTCTTTTTTTCTGAACTGGACCGACGCTAGTAATTAGCGAGTTTATTCACCAACGTCCTTCGCTGCCAACAGCTCTCGGGGCAATTCCGCTGGCTGTTCTTGGGTTATATCATTTTTTTTTGTTCTGTAAAGGTTTGTTGAATAACCATTTTGAGGTGTACTAAGGAAGGATCTCGAAATAACTTCACCAGAACAATTGAAACCATTTAAAACCTCCTTCGGTCGGCAGAAACAAATGGCTGGCAGTTGTAGTTCCTTTTTTATGTTTCTCTCAAACTGCCCTTCAGTAACGCACAGTCCTGCCTAGCATAGCATGTCGAATCATCGTCGCCGGGCCGCAATTCGCACTTACACAATTCGAACGGGAAATTCACGGCCTCGAGGGGGCACTTGGGGAATCTTTTATGTAACACTTGTTTAGGATTCTCGAGCAAACGTTTTTAATTTATTATGACCTTCAACAAAAGATGATGGTGAGCAGCAGAAATGTAAGAGCGCGAAAGGATGTTTCGTTCGGGCGAGCGAGGGTAGAAAAAAAATCATTGCTTCAGTTAGCGTGGAAATGGAAATTTGTTTTTTCCGTGTCTCACTCGAGGAGTGGCTAACCAATGCTGAACATTTTCCTCTTTTCCCGAGGGGCGCATCAAGAGTGGTGAGGTGTGGCGCGTAGATAAATGAATTTGAGAACGTGGTGACTCGATTGGTGACGTTCTTACACCCCCGCAGATCGTCGTCACAACCTAACACTAACTAACTAACAGACGAACGGCAGCAGTTGGAGAAGCAGAAGAAAAAAAGCACCAAGCACCATGGTCTGCATAAAAATTTAACTTTGACCCAAAACGATAAAATTCCGTGAGGTTATACAATTTGGTCGAATTCAGAGCCAGACTGTCGCGCGTAACCCTTGATGATAGAGCCGTAAGTTCTGGGAAACGGGAAGGGCTTACAAAACGTATATTTTTAGTGCCATGTGACTAACGGCAATGCCCTTTGCAGACCAAAACGACAATATTAACAAAAATGGTAAAAATGACAACAATAACGAGTAATTCTAAAGTGAATTGCTCAAACAAACCGAATTGATAAAAATCACAAAAACGACCGAAGTTAACATAATACGAGAATGGTTCGTATGACAAAAATGACAAAAATGAAAAAATGACAAAAATGACAAAAATGACAAAAATGACAAAAATGACAAAAATGACAAAAATGACAAAAATGACAAAAATGACAAAAATGACAAAAATGACAAAAATGACAAAAATGACAAAAATGACAAAAATGACAAAAATGACAAAAATGACAAAAATGACAAAAATGACAAAAATGACAAAAATGACAAAAATGACAAAAATGACAAAAATGACAAAAGTGACAAAAATGACAAAAATGACAAAAATGACAAAAATGACAAAAATGACAAAAATGACAAAAATGACAAAAATGATAAAAATGACAAAAATGACAAAAATGACAAAAATGACAAAAATGACAAAAATGACAAAAATGACAAAAATGACAAAAATGACAAAAATGACAAAAATGACAAAAATGACAAAAATGACTAAAATGACAAAAATGACAAAAATGACAAAAATGACAAAAATGACAAAAATGTCAGAAATGACAAAAATGACAAAAATGACGAAAATGACAAAAATGACAAAAATGATAAAATTGATAAAATTGATAAAAATGACAAAAATGACAAAAATGACAAAAATGACAAAAATTACAAAAATTACAAAAATTACAAAAATTACAAAAATTACAAAAATGACAAAAATGACAAAATGACAAAAATGACAAAAATGACAAAAATGACAAAAATGACAAAAATGACAAAAATGACAAAAATGACAAAAATGACAAAAATGACAAAAATGACAAAAATGACAAAAATGACAAAAATGACAAAAATGACAAAAATGACAAAAATTACAAAAATTACAAAAATTACAAAAATTACAAAAATGACAAAAATGACAAAATGACAAAAATGACAAAAATGACAAAAATGACAAAAATGACAAAAATGACAAAAATGACAAAAATGACAAAAATGACAAAAATGACAAAAATGACAAAAATGACAAAAATGACAAAAATGACAAAAATGACAAAAATGACAAAAATGACAAAAATGACAAAAATGACAAAAATGACAAAAATGACAAAAATGACAAAAATGACAAAAATGACAAAAATGACAAAAATGACAAAAATGACAAAAATGACAAAAATGACAAAAATGACAAAAATGACAAAAATGACAAAAATGACAAAAATGACAAAAATGACAAAAATGACAAAAATGACAAAAATGACAAAAATGACAAAAATGACAAAAATGACAAAAATGACAAAAATGACAAAAATGACAAAAATGACAAAAATGACAAAAATGACAAAAATGACTAAAATGACAAAAATGACAAAAATGACAAAAATGACAAAAATGACAAAAATGACAAAAATGTCAGAAATGACAAAAATGACAAAAATGACGAAAATGACAAAAATGACAAAAATGATAAAATTGATAAAATTGATAAAAATGACAAAAATGACAAAAATGACAAAAATGACAAAAATTACAAAAATTACAAAAATTACAAAAATTACAAAAATTACAAAAATGACAAAATGACAAAAATGACAAAAATGACAAAAATGACAAAAATGACAAAAATGACAAAAATGACAAAAATGACAAAAATGACAAAAATGACAAAAATGACAAAAATGACAAAAATGACAAAAATGACAAAAGTGACAAAAATGACAAAAATGACAAAAATGACAAAAATGACAAAAATGACAAAAATGACAAAAATGATAAAAATGACAAAAATGACAAAAATGACAAAAATGACAAAAATGACAAAAATGACAAAAATGACAAAAATGACAAAAATGACAAAAATGACAAAAATGACAAAAATGACAAAAATGACAAAAATGACAAAAATGACAAAAATGACAAAAATGACAAAAATGACAAAAATGACAAAAATGACAAAAATGACAAAAATGACAAAAATGACAAAAATGACAAAAATGTCAGAAATGACAAAAATGACAAAAATGACGAAAATGACAAAAATGACAAAAATGATAAAATTGATAAAATTGATAAAAATGACAAAAATGACAAAAATGACAAAAATGACAAAAATTACAAAAATTACAAAAATTACAAAAATTACAAAAATTACAAAAATGACAAAAATGACAAAATGACAAAAATGACAAAAATGACAAAAATGACAAAAATGACAAAAATGACAAAAATGACAAAAATGACAAAAATGACAAAAATGACAAAAATGACAAAAATGACAAAAATGACAAAAATGACAAAAATGACAAAAATTACAAAAATTACAAAAATTACAAAAATTACAAAAATTACAAAAATGACAAAAATGACAAAATGACAAAAATGACAAAAATGACAAAAATGACAAAAATGACAAAAATGACAAAAATGACAAAAATGACAAAAATGACAAAAATGACAAAAATGACAAAAATGACAAAAATGACAAAAATGACAAAAATGACAAAAATGACAAAAATGACAAAAATGACAAAAATGACAAAAATGACAAAAATGACAAAAATGACAAAAATGACAAAAATGACAAAAATGACAAAAATGACAAAAATGACAAAAATGACAAAAATGACAAAAATGACAAAAATGACAAAAATGACAAAAATGACAAAAATGACAAAAATGACAAAAATGACAAAAATGACAAAAATGACAAAAATGACAAAAATGACAAAAATGACAAAAATGACAAAAATGACAAAAATGACAAAAATGACAAAAATGACAAAAATGACAAAAATGACAAAAATGACAAAAATGACAAAAATGACAAAAATGACAAAAATGACAAAAATGACAAAAATGACAAAAATGACAAAAATGACAAAAGTGACAAAAATGACAAAAATGACAAAAATGACAAAAATGACAAAAATGACAAAAATGACAAAAATGACAAAAATGACAAAAATGACAAAAATGACAAAAATGACAAAAATGACAAAAATGACAAAAATGACAAAAATGACAAAAATGACAAAAATGACAAAAATGACAAAAATGACAAAAATGACAAAAATGACAAAAATGACAAAAATGACAAAAATGACAAAAATGACAAAAATGACAAAAATGACAAAAATGACAAAAATGACAAAAATGACAAAAATGATAAAAATGACAAAAATGACAAAAATGACAAAAATGACAAAAATGACAAAAATGACAAAAATGACAAAAATGACAAAAATGACAAAAATGACAAAAATGACAAAAATTACAAAAATGACAAAAATTACAAAAATGACAAAAATGACAGAAATGACAAAAATGACAAAAATGACAAAAATGACAAAAATGACAAAAATGACAAAAATGACAAAAATGACAAAAATGACAAAAATGACAAAAATGACAAAAATGACAAAAATGACAAAAATGACAAAAATGACAAAAATGACAAAAATGACAAAAATGACAAAAATGACAAAAATGACAAAAATGACAAAAATGACAAAAATGACAAAAATGACAAAAATGACAAAAATGACAAAAATGACAAAAATGACAAAAATGACAAAAATGACAAAAATGACAAATATGACAAATATGACAAAAATGACAAAAATGACAAAAATGACAAAAATGACAAAAATGACAAAAATGACAAAAATGACAAAAATGACAAAAATGACAAAAATGACAAAAATGACAAAAATGACAAAAATGACAAAAATGACAAAAATGACAAAAATGACAAAAATGACAAAAATGACAAAAATGACAAAAATGATAAAAATGACAAAAATGACAAAAATGACAAAAATGACAAAAATGACAAAAATGACAAAAATGACAAAAATGACAAAAATGTCAAAAATGACAAAAATGACAAAAATGACACAAATGACGAAAATGACAAAAATGACACAAATGACAAAAATGACAAAAATGACATAAATGACAAAAATGACAAAGAGGACAAAAATGACAAAAATGACAAAAATGACAAAAATGACAAAAATGACAAAAATGACAAAAATGACAAAAATTTCAAAAATGACAAAAATGACAAAAATGACAAAGATGACAAAAATGACAAAAATGACAAAAATGACAAAAATGACAAAAATGACAAAAATGACAAAAATGACAAAAATGACAAAAATGACAAAAATGACAAAAATGACAAAAATAACAAAAATGACAAAAATGACAAAAATGACAAAAGTGACAAAAATGACAAAAATGACAAAAATGACAAAAATGACAAAAATGACAAAAATGACAAAATTGACAAAAATGACAAAAATGACAAAAATGACAAAAATGACAAAAATGACAAAAATGACAGAAATGACAAAAATGACAAAAATGACAAAAATGACAAAAATGACAAAAATGACAAAAATGACAAAAATGACAAAAATGACAAAAATGACAAAAATGACAAAAATGACAAAAATGACAAAAATGACAAAAATGACAAAAATGACAAAAATGACAAAAATGTCAAAAATGACAAATATGACAAAAATGACAAAAATGACAAAAATGACAAAAATGACAAAAATGACAAAAATGACAAAAATGACAAAAATGACAAAAATGACAAAAATGACAAAAATGACAAAAATGTCAAAAATGACAAAAATGACAAAAATGACAAAAATGACACAAATGACGAAAATGACAAAAATGACACAAATGACAAAAATGACAAAAATGACATAAATGACAAAAATGACAAAGAGGACAAAAATGACAAAAATGACAAAAATGACAAAAATGACAAAAATTTCAAAAATGACAAAAATGACAAAAATGACAAAGATGACAAAAATGACAAAAATGACAAAAATGACAAAAATGACAAAAATGACAAAAATGACAAAAATGACAAAAATGACAAAAATGACAAAAATGACAAAAATGACAAAAATGACAAAAATGACAAAAATAACAAAAATGACAAAAATGACAAAAATGACAAAAGTGACAAAAATGACAAAAATGACAAAAATGACAAAAATGACAAAAATGACAAAATTGACAAAATTGACAAAAATGACACAAATGACAAAAATGACAAAAATGACAAAAATGACAAAAATGACAGAAATGACAAAAATGACAAAAATGACAAAAATGACAAAAATGACAAAAATGACAAAAATGATAAAAATGACAAAAATACCAAAAATGGCAAAAATGACAAATATTACCAAAACTACCAAAATGACAAAATGACATGAATAAAGACTACTATTCTTTTTTTTATCTTTTCAAATTTTTAAGGATAAACATATTTTTAACAGATGAAAGTTTAACTAAAATTTTAGCTTTTTATTCGTACAACTCAAAATGTTTTGAGAAATTCTACATATTTTAGCTGTTTCTTGAAATCAAAACTTAAATGTAGCAAAGTACTCTGCTAGATTAATAGTGGCTCCAGAGAGTAGAACTGGCTTTTAATTTGTTTTCAACGACTTGAACTAATACTATAATAAAAAAATTGAACTGGATTGATCGTTTGACCAATTCAGTGAGTGCTTATTAAAAAAAATCCAATCTATTGGTCACTGATAGTTATTTAAAAATCAAGACTCTCTGTGAAGCCACTTTAAACTAGATTGCGTTTAGGTTTCGATCCATTTTTCAATCAAATTCCTTAATTCTTCCAATCGTCAATAAGTAAATTTCTAAAACCAAATTCTAGATGCTTTCATTCATACGAGAATGAAATCTATCGAAACTTATAAGAATTCATTTTGAAAAAAGTATGTAGTGTATTCCTTTTCCAAAACTGAATTCAAACATCTTTATTCCGCTTTCAATTTCCAATTTCGTTGAATATCAAAGCAAGAGGAATTTGGCTGATTTATTCTGCTTCCTTCTCCTTTTTTATATTCCTCAAGGGAGAAGCACGCTCACTTTAAAATGTACGTCCGTCTTGGTTAGCTCGAACCCGGCGTAAAGGTATCTACCGATCTGCGAACCGGTGGTATCCGGCGATGTGAAAGATTTAGTTGGAAGGCTTCCCCTCAATCCCACGCACTCCACTACGCTCCACTCTTTTCCACAGGTAATTTAGGCATAATTTAACTTTAATGCTACCTTCCTGTTCCCGAAACGCAGGCGAAGGAATCGGGCACGAGCTTTTTATTCGAACAACCAAGAACCGTGCTCGTGCCGGAAAAGGATGCGGAGAATTTCAGCACCTGAATCCGACCAGCTTAAAGATGTTCCCCCCGGGGAGAAGTTGGGAATCAACCAGTCAGCCAGCCGAGCAACCAGCAACGTTATTCCAATAAAAAAGTGCGGTTGAAATTAAACCAATTCCGGCTAAAAGATGATTCGTCAGTTGGAACCTGCTTACCTGCTTTAATTGCTTTCTGTCTGTTTCTGAGTAGGTATCGTTTTCTTTGAACCGGTTGAAGGTTATTCAGGAATTATTGTTTCAATTTATTCGTGTAAATTGTCTAAATGTAGCGGGCTTTTTGGCTGTCCTTAGCGAATTATTAATGGTTCCCATTTACGGTGGGTCGCAGAAGGTTATTTCACCCAATTTACTCGTTCCCTAACACAGGTTAAAACAGGGACTCTGTCTCGTTAGAAAGAAATTTCAAATATACCTGATGTTGTTTTCGTTTTTTTTTGTATCAACGACCGGGAATATTCTGTTCGGACAAGTCCGATGACAACGATGTAATAGGAAGAATAAAGTAATTAACAAGTTGTAAGCCAATTACGGCAATCGACGGCAATTGCTCGTCGTGGATAGATTTGGCATATGGCTTGCCGAGGCATTTACGCTTCAAAGAACATTTTCAGCACTCTCATTTTGTTCATTTCTTTTTTTTAAATAAATGATGTGGCATCTATTCATCATTTGAGGTACAGAATCAACATTTAGCATTTTTCGAACAAATGTCGATTTAAGGTTACCTAGGTTTGCTAGCATTTCGTATTTTTAAATTACGAAGATTTTACCTGCTTTCTCGTTTAATAATTTCGATTTTTCTCGCTTATCTCAAATTCATCAAAACATAACATCACATGAAAAAATATCAAATATTTAAAACGTAGCATCTAAAATTGTGGGTTGAAATATTGTTTAAAAGCTGTTTAACGGAGTTATTAGCTGTGAGAATGGAAATGTTTAGTGAGCTTTATGAACCCCGAAAGATGGCGAGATTTGCAAATTCGCCTCAGCCAAAAGTCAAAGAAAAAAACTCCCGGAAGCGGGGGAGGTAATGAGTGATTAAAGGAGGACTTTCTGCTAAGTTTTGGATTTAGTTTGAAGTTAATGAAGAGAATTCTTGAAAATGAGGTTGCACAGGTGATGCTGTGCTACCCAAGCAACCAAAAGTCACATATTAACTTGAATGAAGGCATTTAAAGTTACATATTGGCCGACAAAGAGAATCAACTGCCCAATTCCCTTTAGTGAACTTTATGTACTCATTAATGAACTTGAAAGTTGCAAAAGTGATTAATATGTACGTTGTATGTGACTTGTTTTGCCCGATTCCCATTAGTGAACTATATGTACTCATTAACGAACTTGAAAGCTGCAAAAGTGATCTATACGTACGTTATACGGGACTAAGGTCACATAAAGGGCACAAAAGTGCTCAATACGGGATTTGGTAAGTCACATAAAGGGCACAAAAGTGCTCAAACGGGTATTAATAAGTCACAAAAAGTGCATTAATGTGCTTTCTAAATCAAATCACTTCATCGAGTTTTAGTTTCAGCTAGAACAACATCTAGGCGTGGTCTCGTGGTAGCGTGTTCGATTCTCACCACGAAGGTCGGGGTTCGATCCCCAAGCCGGGCAAGTTTTTTTCAATAAGTAAATTTGTACTTGAGTGACCATTCTGATGCGATATATGTAGGAAATGTAGGAAAGAAGCAATTGAGCAATTAGTAGAATTTGAAATCCGGCGCGTGGCATCATGGCGGCACCGGTACAGAACACAGTAAATAATCAAGAGAAGGTGATATGAACCGAAGCCAACGGGTTCAGTTGAGATAGAGAGAGATTTTTTTTGCTCATTTTACGATTTTTCGGAAGCTGAATTAAGAGGCCGCTGGAAGCTGAATAGAAGATCATAAGGACTTGTTTTGGAACTTGAAAGTATCAATAAGAACTTAAATTTTGAGCTGCATAGAACGTACTTCATATCAATGATGGGGCTGAGTAAGCGTGTTTGTACCTGTTTTATGGGAATTTTGGTTGCTTGGGTATTTAATAAAAGAGGCGTTACAGAAAGTGAAGTTAGTTAAATTTATCTCAACAAAGAATTATTCCATTTTAAAAAGGAAGCACATCGCCTAGACTCATAAGTCATAAGGTTTAAATACGCATATTAGAATAAAATCCCAGTTGCTAAACAGCCTCGACGAAATTTGCGTAATAGCTCAAGAATTGAAACCTTTAATTATAGTATTAGTTGAAACTCACCTAATGGAAGACTTGAATTTAAATTCATTGAATATAATGGGCTACACCATGATACACTGCTTTTCGCACTCAAGACATACTGGAAGGCAAGGCTGATACATTTCAGTCAATTTCGTTCGACCCGACCAACGTCTAGTAGTCAATGTTATCGAAAGAATATCAAAGTCATCTACGAGTTGAATGACCAAGCTACAATGTCGGTCAGGCAGCAATGTCAATACTGAATGACATTTTTGTACTCAACTCGCATCACACATACGATCATCTTTCTATTTCATTTTCTGGCTGTTTTGGGAAGGATTTTACGTTATAAATTGCGCAACAGTTGAAAAAATGTAGCTGTTGACCGTAAGAAGAAAAAAAATCGTAGCAAGCATGATATCGTTTATTCAACTTGGTCATGACATTGTAAGCTTATGTCGCTGACCAAAAATCAGTATCGCATGACATAGACATGCAAAGCAGTATCAAAGTCGGCTGACATTGGCTGTCTGACACTGATAATTTGCAGCTCTGGTTACAATGTATGTACGGAATGTTTTTAAAATTGACATTGTATTAAATGCATGTGTTGAAATGAACTGGATTCTGGCAGTAAAACTTAATGATGGGAAAAAGCAAATTGTCGTTGGAGGAATTTATCATTCCCCAAGTACAAGCAATGCTCGGTTCTTAGATATTCTGGAAAATACTTGGCTGAATGAAATTGCTATAGATAAAATCGACAATTTCTTTTGTGGAGATTTCAATATTAATTTCAATAACGAGATTGAGTGTAGAGATTTGAGGCGTGTCATGGAGGCAAACAGCTTTCGACAAATTGTCACTGAAGACACTAGGATAACGACTAACAGCAGCACTAGAATAGACTTGGTGTTCACAAATGTGGAAAGTGCTGAAGCGATTATCATTCCAGATTTTCGAGTGTCAGACCATGAGTCAGTCAACATTTATGCTGGATTAGGACTTAATGCTGCCGTACCCGAAACCTACCACACATTAAATGATTGGAGTCGTTATAGCAGAAATTCATTACGTCAGCTTCTTGAGGCAGGATTGCCAACATTGAGATGCGCAGACTTTAATGAGTTGGTAAGACGTATCGATTTATTATTGAAGAATAGTGTTAATGCACTTGTACAGCAAAAAAGAGTTCGCGAAAAACTGGTACTTAATGGTACTGGTTCTGGTAATCACTGGTACTCAAGAAATCTTAGTGATATGAAAAAACGAAGAGACAAACTGTATAAAAAATTCTTAAGAAACAAATGTGAAAGAAGCTGGCGTAATTACAAAACTGTGAGAAACGAGTACTCGCGTTAAATTAAAGAAGCAAAAAATAAATCTATTCAAGATGAACTGGAGAAGAACAAATCTAATGGTAACCTACTTTGGAAAACGATAAAACGATTAATAAGTACAAATGGTGCCAAAGCCGATTCGATTTCATTCAATGGAGTTGAAATAACAGATGAATCTGAAATTGCGCAGAAGTTCAATGACTTCTTCATCGATAGTGTCATGCAAATTCATGATAGTATTCCGGCAAGTTCCAATAATTGCATTGAGCAGATTATTTATACAGGCGGAAAATTTCGCACATTTGAAGCAATAAGTATTCGAGAGTTTGATGAAATCGTTAACAATATGAAGCCCACTGCGGGTATTGAAAATGTCTCTTTGTCTTTACTAGCAAATCCGTTACGAGATGTTATAAACACAAATCTTCGATCAGGGATTGTTCCAGATACGTGGAAATATTCAACAGTTGTTCCTATTGAAAAAGAGAAGAATGCGCGAGAGGCATCACTTTATCGCCCTATAAACATGTTGGAAATCCAAGAAAAGGTGCTAGAGTTAGCAGTGAAAAGGCAGTTTTTGCGATTCATTGAGTCCGAAGATATACTTATCGCCGAACAGTCTGGATTCAGGAAGCAACACTCAACAGAATCTGCAGTGAATTTATTATTTCGTAATTGGAAGATCAACATCGAAAATGGTACCTACACTGTTTCTGTGTTTCTTGATTTTAAGAGAGCATTTGAGACTATTGATCGATTGCTTTTAATGGATGTGTTGGTAAGAGTTGGTATCGATGGTACTGTTCTTAACTGGATTAAGAACTATTTAGAGAACAGAATGCAAAGAACAAAGTATGGATCATCTTATTCACGATATAGAGAAAATAATTTAGGTGTCCCCCAAGGTAGTGTGTTGGGTCCCCTGTTATTTATCTTGTACATCAATGACATGAAAAAATGTTTACAGTACGGTCGTCTCAAACTATTTGTGGATGACTCAGTCTCCTACTGGAGCGGTAATGATTTAGAACTCGTTATACAAGAAGCTAATGCGGATTTAAAGAATATTGCTAATTTTTTGAAATACAGAAAGTTGTGTCTGAATCTTACTAAAACCAACTGGATGGTTATCGGAAATCGCAACGCTGAAGCTAATCTGTTTATCGATGGATGTGCAATCGAAAGAGTACGCCAAGTTAAATACTTAGTAGTACAAATAGATGAAAAGCTGAATTTCGTAGCTCATATCGACTACACTGTCAAGAAGATTGCCATGAAATATGGAATACTTTGTCGGATAAGCAGATATATGACTTTCTGGTCAAAAATTATCTACGTAAAATCTGTTATTATACCACATTTCGACTATTGCGCCACCATATTGCTTCATGCATCAGATACACAAACGAAAAGGCTGCAGAGAATACAAAACAAGATTATGCGAGTAGTGTTACGATGCAATCGATATACTCCAAGTGCTCTTAGGCTTGATATGCTGCAATGGTTGACAGTTAAGCAGAGAATTGCGTACAACAGTTTCATTTTCATACACAAAATGAAGAAAGGAATGTTACCATCTTATTTATTGGACGGTCTGCAGTATGGTATCGATATACACAGATACAATACAAGAAGAGCTCAAGATTTTAGATTACCAAACACGAAAAAAGAGATGACCAAACGTTCTGTTTTCTACAACGGACTGAAGATGTATGATAACCTGCCGCTGAACATCAAAGACAGTTCGAACCTAAATGTCAACTGACAATACAATATGTTAAACAGTCAACCTGAAACAATGACCAATCCTAAAAAGGATCATATAGATGTGATGAAGATCTGAAGAAGTATCAGATATAAATAAAATGTACGGTGATTGACATACGCGGGAGTAAGACAAACAAGTCGTACAGGAATTGATCGAATAATGTAAACATAATTATCCAGAGGATAAATAGTCCCTCCCACTCCTAAAGAAGCGTATGGGGTGGAGGAAGGACCCAAATGGACCTGCGGGACACTCACAAAAAAAAAAAGTTGGGTCAATTTTGTCAGCCAACCAAGACATTTGTCTTGAAATATCTAAAAAAAAGTGCATTCAATTATATGCTCGATCGAGACTTATCATGGAATAACAATTCCATTTAATTTGTCATTCAAGGTCCCGATGACCTGACGGTTGCCTTTCAAATATATTTATTTTAGTTTAGAGATGAAAAGGGTAAACCACTCTACACATTACGTTCTTTGTCGAAAAGGAAATTATGGTTACTAACATTGATTGAGGAACACAGTGCGGTTCAACACATTTAAAAAACCCATAGAAATAATGCTTGGTTTCAATGAATTAATTGTGTGTTTGAAGTTAAGTATTTAGATTGCAAAAGCTAGATCAATCGCAAGAAAAAACCTCTATGAGTTTCTATGAATGATAAATTTGAAACTTGTATATATTTGGCAAGAATGACAGCTTCCTGTTAATGAAAAAATATACATCGTTGGTGATAACTGAACGAGAGATATGTTGGTGAACTAAAAGATAACTTGCGAGAGGTCACAAACTATATTTTAAAGAAAATGAAATGAAGGAAATATTGACGAATTCAATTTTAATAGAAACAAACGAAAGTTGTTGATCTAAATTTAAATTAGGTTGTTTAAATTAACTGAGCTAAATTTCACTTAAAATGAAAAGAACGACATGTTGACAAATAAATGTTATTAAAAATCACTTACTCACGTCAATGAACTATAAGATGACTTGCGAGAGGTCATGTCCAGTTTGGTTTGTGTGAGAGGTCACAAACTGAATTTGAATGAAACTCAAGCGAGAGATGATTTGATGAGCAAAAATATGACTTACGAGAGGTCAGATCCAGTTAAGGTTGCGCGCAAGGTCACAAAATGAATTTGAATAAAAAACAAATGAATGAATGGAATGTTGAAGAATAGAAAGACGACTTGCGAGATGTCAAGTCCAGCTTGGTTTGTGCGAGAGTTCACAAACTTTATTTTAAAAGAAATGAAATGAAGGAAATATTGACGAACTAAATCTTGATGAGAAGCAAACGAACGAAATGTTGACGAAATAAATTCAATATGGAATGAAGTGAAAGAAATTTGAATGAAAATCAACTGAGAGACATGTTAATGAACAGAAAGATGATTTGCTAGAGGTCAAGTTCAGCTTGGTTTGTATGAGAGGTATCAAACTATTTTTTTTTATGAAAATAAAAAAAAGAAGGAAATATTGATGAACTAAATTTTAATGAAAATTAAACGAACAAAATGTTGATGAGTTGAATTTTAATTAAGATCGAACTAATTGATGGCCTGTGAGAGGTCAAGTCCAGTTTGGTGTGATCGAGAGTATGCTCTAAATACTCTATTATCGTAAAAAGTTACTTAGTAGGAAGTTGTTAAAAAATTGTATTATTTCTTACCGAAAAAGCCGATGGAAACAACAAATCATTCATCGCGACGATTAACCATTATAATAAAACTAACTTTTGAAGACTGCTGCATAACGTTAAGTAGAGCCTCTATAAGAACATAATAGAATTGAGGATTTGGTGTTTTATAAAAAAAAAGTCGTCCAAAAATAAACAAAAATCTTCGTTCAAAAGAAAAGAAACGTTACTTTTCTAGAAGGCTTGGCAATTGGCTTCTTGAGCCGATGTCCGTGAGTTCAAGCCCAAGAGTAAACATCGATCATAGTTAAGTTCACCGGATAAGTTTTTCAACGACTGTCCACCAACTGCATCGTTGATACAAGTCGCGAATGACATATCTTTATACACATAAACGATTAAATTTGAAACAAAAACAGCTAAATTTTCTGGAATGTTTCTCAGTCACTCCGATCAACATTTATGAAAATTTATTAATGTTTTGGTTTTTTTTATTTTCTAAAAAACTTCGAAATACCAAATTGCAGCAAAGTAATTTTTGTCTTCATTCTAGAGGGTTTAAGCCACACAGTGTGTCTCTGAAAGAAACTCTATTTTGCAAAAATTAACATTCGGAAGCTGGGACTTTCCCATTTCATTTGAGGAATAATGTGAAAGATTCCACCGAAGGGTCTATACATTTTTTTTTAAAGATTTTTCAACCTTTTTAATGATTTGTTAAAACACTTGTCTTACCTTTGCATTATTCCAGCTCCATATTTTATATGAATTGAAATTTCTCTGTTTATAGTTTTGTCGATACATATGAGAAAATTGAGAGAAAAGAGTTAAAATATTGATAACAGAATAAATTTTATATCATTAAAAAAATCTTGTAAAACTTCTCACCGCTGATTCGACCAAGACCCAAAATAAGCCATCACATCGTGAAGATAGCATCCATGTCTTCCAAGTCAACGGTCATGAGATCGTTTCCAGGTTCTGGTCTATGACCTGGCGTACATAGAATGATGAAGGTTGGCAGTTTTGGTTGGCGGTATTAGTAGTAGTGAAATGCTAGCCGTTGACATTTTGGAATTGTACGCCTCAATGATGCTGCTCATACATGTGAATGGATCTTTTCAAGAGAATTTAGATTGCACTTAGAGATCCTACCTAGATATGAGTGTGCTCGTAGTGCTACTGGAAAACAGCTGCAACTTCAACCAATTGTGCAGTAGTGTCAAGATGCATAGCAAAGTAAAAATTGTAACACGGGGTTTTACCACAAAAGATCAACTAAATGATCGCAGTGGACCCGACCCGTAATGATGTCCTGATGACTTACACTGATGGACAAAAGTATTCGACACATACTTTTATTCCAATTGAAAGTTACTCGAAACAGTTTGTATAATTTTCATTTTTTATGTGAATTGGTTCTGGGAAACTTTCATTATCTAAGAACATGAAATTTCCTATAATCAACTCTTCTTCCATAAGAACGAGAAAATTTGTTAAAACAACGAAAATTTCAACAGAACACTAAAAGTGTCAAATACTTATGTCTCTAAGTGTAACTATTGATTGTAGTATCTTAAGATGTTCAGCGCTGGATATAAAAACATAGTAATAAAAACTCTTTAATTTTTTTTTGATACTTCTTAAGGATTGAATTCAGAGTGTGATATCGGGCAAAATGCTTTAATGATAAATGAATATTTGTAGATCACGTGCATTTGAGAATAGAAATATTCTATTTTGAACTCAAGGGATCAATTGAACCCATACGACATGTGGAACGAGATTGTTTTCTTAGGTATAGTTAGTATAGTATTGAAAAGGTTTAGTGACGAAATTTCTTATAAATTTACAAAAAAAAAATTGGAATGAAATTCCGAAGTTTTTTCCTGAATTTTCAGGTTTCCAGGTTTACAAACCTTTCTTGTTAAAGTAATTTGATTACAAAATTAAAGACTTAAGAGTGCGATGTAGTTAGAATGGGACAAAACATACTATTTTGATGGTGGCTCCAGAGAGTAGAATTTGCTTTTTTTACGATATCCGGTACCAATAATATTAATATTATTTCAAATATGTTTGATTTCAGGTAGTGTTTAATCAAAACATAAGTGCTTATGCAAAGTAACTTTCCGATGAATTGATTACTAATAGAAGTTGAAAAATCAAAACTTTCTCTGGAGCCACCTTTTAATCAAAATACTTAGATATTTTTCCTTCCATTCTGCAATCAAATTCTATAATTTTCCCATCATCAACGAGTACGTTTCTAAAAGCTCGTCAAAACCAAGTTCATTAACAAACCATAATTCCAATATGCTTTTTCTCACAGGAAAGAAATAAGCTCAGAAAAAGCTCACATGGCATTAAGATTTCATGACCCTTTGAGGGGCCACTTTAAATTGACAAAGAGCCACTTTACTCTCTGTGCAGCACTCACTTCTCTCTGAGTCAGGCTCTGTCAGGCACATGTTACGATTTCACCTACCTATGTATGTTGGACAATTTGCTAGGAAGTAAAAGAAAACCACTTACTTCATGATTCTTTTATCATGCATCCAGCCAGAGGTGGAAATGAAAAACGATAAAATTCGTAAAATGTTTTCTATTGCCGTTTATTGAAGGAAAAAACACTACCGGAACTGTTAGTGGTATGTTCATAAATTTTCGTCTTATATTTATGACCTTTTAGATAAGTAATCTCCATTTTTTCCTGCTAGTGCTCATCAGCAGATGTTTGCATAAAAATGTTCTTTTTTATTTTCGGAAAAACTTTGTCCTTTACCTCGGCTTCATCTTGGCCGTGTCACACTGCCATCATGGAAGATGGAAATTACCAAAGTCTGTTTTTCTTTATGTCTCACATTTTGAGCAGGATTTTTTTTTATGGAACCGCAAATAGTTCTGCAGCAGAGATAGTGCGAGCCGGGGCAGAAAAAAAGGGCTGTAAAAACCTGCTCGTTCAAGGCAACACGCCACGGCTCCACGTCAAGCCATGCCACGGCCAGGAGGACGGACCCATTTTAACGACCGAGCTGCCGCCTCCTCCGGTGCGTTATCTTTGGGTGATCGCGTGACGTTCCGGCATTTCGGGGGTGATGGCCCGGATATTGCTTTATTTTTCTCAAGTGTAGTACAAATATGGCGACAAAAGAGAAATTGTTGTGGCCCGGATTGTGGCCTAACTGGTTTTTTTCCTCAGCATATTATGGTTTCAAGCCAACTGCAACCATTTAGCTGTTGTATGCCGTGCCATGTGCTTCTACACCCCATTCTAACTACTAGCAAACGGGGGCAATAAAAGTGTATTGGAAAAACATCGGAAAACACATCAACCAGAAACTATCCAAACATAGTTAGGCGGTTTAGGCATTGAGCCGCAACGATTTACGAATGCAATAACACTGGAAGCCTACGCTTGACAACAATAATCGAGCTAACAAAACGGAACGAACTTATTCAGGATGAACCGAATGTATTATTTGGAAAAACTATTTTTTTCAATATATCGGGAACCCTGGCCTCTAAGTTCCAAATTAACAACGAAATGGAAGAATTATTTTCAGTGGAAAACCTTTAATAAGAGAAAAAACAAGAAAAACCTCTCAGAAATATGGATAAAAAACTAAGACAAAACGTTGAATCACTTTTTTTCAATAACGAAGCTGAGCTACTAATCGAGACTCATAATAAGGAATCTTAATTCAAAGAATCAAAATAAGGAATCATTAAAGCTAAGTTCATTTAGGAATGGGATAGTCATGAATGCGTGTACAATAGTGTACATTTAAAAATATTCGTTTGATCAAAAAACTTTCTGATAAAAAAAATGACTGTAATGCTATGATTATTCATGGGAAAATATAAAAAATTATTTATAATTTTTTGTAAGAAATATTTATACTTGGTTCTTGGTATGTCTCATCTAGTAATACTTCGTCTAATCGTTATTTTAGGTACAGGCTTGTGATATAGCTCAGTTGGTAAGTCTGTTGTCTCCTGAGCCGATGTCCGCGAGTTCAAGCCCAAGAGCAAACATCGAACACAGTTGTACCGGATAAGTTTTTCAATAACGATCCGCCAACTGCACCGTTGATTAAGTCGCGAATGCCATAAAGATGGTAAAACGACTATAATCGAAACAAAAAAAAAGTTATTTTAGGTGACTGCATTCTTGTTTTTCTTTTATCGCTACTTTTTTAGCCTTACTTCTTATTTGGCAAAAACTGCGGACAATTTGGTGAACTCTTTAAAGTTTTATAAAACTCATAACTGTGGGTTAACACCCTTTCCCCCCATGAGAGTACAGAAACAAACAAGCGAAGTATATTATACTCAAAATTTTAAATGCTAATTTGGATAATTTAGTAAGTTTATTTGATTCATAGTAACAAGTTTGACTCAAAACTGTTGTCAAAATTTGTCTTTAACTCAAAATTCCACTAAAATTTTAAAAAAATCAGTTGTTGATAGACATTCAGTTCTGAACTATCAACAAACTATCAACATTGTACTTCTGTTTTCATACATCGGATACTGTATCCAAATTTGGATTCTGGATTTTCAGTTCGATTCATCATTAAAAATTAGAAATAAATAATTGTATTGAAATCCTGATTCCAATTTTGATTTGCAATTCATACAAAATTTGATTCATGATTTTCGAAACTCGAATGCATTTTCAATATTCGGAAGATAATTTCCAAATATGAATAAAATAATTTAAGGAACCATCCTGAATTCAGTTTCTTATTCAGATTTAAAGTTATTAGACTTACTTCTTTTGTGGAGATCAAACAAAAAAAGCTTCAAAATGTCAATCTTCAATTAAAAACGCAAAATTATCATATTTGACCCATTCCAAGCGCCCCTTAACTGGAGAACCGATTTTCATGTTCCTTTATTTAAAAATAATTTGCCCAGCATTTGAAAGTTCATTTCTTGAGCTTCAGAATTTCAGTTATCTTTTTTCGGAATTGAGTATGTTGACGTTGAAATCAAAAATATTTGGTACGAAAATAAACTGATTTTAACATTTATTCTTTATTTGAAACATAACTTTGTCAAAAACAAGCTATATACACTCTGTTGTGGTACCGTGGTTGAATTAAAAGGAATCTTTCGATTGCTTTGATTCAGTTAAGCTATATACATTTTTTTTTGCAAAATGATTGTAAAAAGCCATGTTTTAAGCATGATATTAGATTCAAAATAATCACAGAAACTTCACGCTCCAAAATCGGTTATAAAGGTATCTATTTTTAAGCGTTGTGACGTCACGAAAATTCTACTATCCTGCCTGACTTCTTTAGACGTCACATACTGTCAAAAATTGGAGATCTCTTCAAACTTTTTGAGAGGAATTTAATGCTTTTTTCAGAATGAAAATCGGTTCAGGAGGTTGTGAATAAAAAACTTTTCTGGACTTTTGATGTATATGTCCAGAGTAGTTTTTTTTAACTGAATTTGAGATCAATATTTGTGTAATTTACCAAACAATGTAAATAAACCCGGGCAAAATACGAGCAGTTTTCTCGAATATCTGAGCATTCGGGACTGGCCGGGCTTTTCATTGGAAAACCAGGCAGTCTGGAATGCTTGATCATGATTGAGTCGACTTTGGAAACAAATTTCACTTCTTGGTTTATTTTTTTAAATTTGAACTAGAATATAGATTTAGAAATCTAAAACAGATCCAAAATTCAAGCTTGAACTCAGATTCAAAATTAAGATTTAGGGTTAATATTCTAAACTTAGATTCAGATCGTAAATGAGTTATGCAACCAAGAAAAAAAAATTTCACGATGATTATTTCGATGAAGAATTCAAATTGCAAGAGGTTTTCAGAATAAAAATTTTTATAGTTAAATCGATTTTAAAACTTCAAACTTTTAACCCAAGTCAGTTTGTACAGTGAGCGAAATAAGAATAACACCACTATGTGTTTTGCTTGTTAAAATATGAATGGTTGAAAATTACGAAAATTTTCTTCAACAGTTTGTTCTGAATTGCTTAACGGATAAATCAAGCATAAGTTTACTTTGTTCGGACGTAGCAATTGGCGTTGAGGACCAAAAATGTGAAAAAAGGGGTGCGAAATGAGAATAGCACCACTTTTTCAACAAAAACAAGATTATTTTTAAAAATTTACTGTGTAAAAGTGAATAATAATGCTTCTACGAATTATTTGAATAGATAACTGCATTTTATTAAAAGGGGGTTTTAAGAGATGCTCTTCTAGCGTTAAGGAATTTTATATTTGAGCTATAACACTTTATCAAATTGCTTGATTTCTTCATTAACATTCATAAGTATGATGCAAAATGATGAAACATAGATTTGAGACTGAGTTTGAATCCAAAAAGCAGGTTGGAATTCAAAAATACTAATGTTTTTTGATAGTCAAACACTATTTCTCTATTTTTAAGTCATAGATGGCAGCATCTTGCCATTTAACCAAATTCATGCCCATTTTCGAATATCCGGGATTAATTAGGGAGTACTGGATGATTTTGGTCAAGAAATAAATACATGTACCGTGTGAACGCTTTGGAAATTCTAAGACCACTAAATCAAAAAAAAAAAATAGAATTGCATCAAGGTCACTAAAAGTGAATTTTTTGGACCTATTATCAAAATAAAGTTATACTTTGCGATGGAGCATAATGGACCAGACGGCTAGAAGTATTATTGGTATGATTTGCAATTGAATCGGAAATTGGGATGAGCAGGAACTTTGGCGGTCGTACATTTTTGTGCTGGTGATTCTTTTGCAGATCCGGAAAGCTTACTGCAGCGTGAACTTCCACAAAACTGTGATGAGAAAATATCTCAAAATGATGAATATGGGCCTAAATAAACCTGGAAAATCAATATTGAGACTAAATTTGGTTTTAACTACAAGATAGTGCTGCCATCTACGACTTGAAACTTTAAAAAGTGTGGTTTAATGAACAAAATCAAAGTTTTTGATTTCCAACCTATTTTTTCTGATTCAAAATCGATGTATTGCTGAACTTTATAAATATTGCAGTTTTTTTTATCAAAAGTTTAATTCCAAACTAAAATGTTTATTTTGAATGAAGTTTTAACCGTAGAAGTTTCAGCTCTCACTTTTCTGTTCGAAAATTAATTAATTGTCATAGACGTTTGCAATGTTTGAATTTGTTCAAACATTTTGTTGTTGAGTCTAGTATACATAGCTATTCTATACGAGCATAGAAAACGGTTATTTTTAAGTAATTGAAAGCTTTCTAATAAAAACGTTCTCTTGCTCAATTCAAAAGCCTTAATCAACCAGATTCTTGAGCAAATTCAAAGCCTATACTATAACCATCGATTAAAGTTGCTGGCCTTTTTAGTTACTTATTGCTTCAGTATACCAATATATACTGAATCAAAGTAACCGAAAGATTCCTTTTGATTCAGTTGAATCATTCAACCAATAAGGTTAACAAAGGTTCACACCCCCCCCCCCCCCCCCCGATTCTTTGTGCCACTTAACACAATTTTTACTGGAATGCCACCTATTTAGCAAAATCTCCTGAAAACATAGCAGAACCGTAAATTGCGTAGGATTTCATATCAACCTTTGTTCTGTTACCAAACGTTCGTTCAATGTTTGCGTAGAAGCGGTTAATAGCTAAATTCGCCATTTTACACAAGTAGATAATTGTTTTCG
This sequence comes from Uranotaenia lowii, assembly GCF_029784155.1. Lineage (NCBI taxonomy): Eukaryota > Metazoa > Arthropoda > Insecta > Diptera > Culicidae > Uranotaenia > Uranotaenia lowii. The sequence continues at coordinate 430,008,999 of NC_073692.1, forward strand.
ACAGTGATTAAGAGATCCGATGTTTACCATCTGAGCTCTACATATTCCGTGATCCTCAACACTATCAAGAAAGGAAATAGACCGAAGAAAAACATACCCAAACAGACGGATACTGCTACATCAACATCGCTATTTGGTAGTGCGTCTTTCGTGTTTGGAGTTTGAATTGAACTAGGCAGTTATTTTCATTTTTAAATATTTAAGTAAGCTTTTCGTCTAAGTTTTTCTTTTTATACTTTCTAGCGTTTTTAATAGTAAAAAGTGTCCAATTAGTGTATGCTAATTTAATTGTAATTGATCCTCCAGATGAAAAAAAAACACACTTTTCTGTAAGTTTTCTACTGTTTTATGTTATCAATTAGTTCATTAAAAGATTGTAATGTTTGTTGTAGATACCTGTGAAAAAGTTCAAATAAAGAACAAAACGTCGGAATAAGAAGAGAAGGTATTTTGGATCCGTGAATTTTCTGAAAAAGCCGAAATATTTTCACGTTTGTACAATGTCACCAGTCGAATACAATTATCTACTCATGTAAAATGGCGAATTAAGCTAATAATCGGTTCTAAGCAAACATTGAACGAACGTTTGGTAACAAGACAAAGGTAGATATGAAATCCTACGCAATTCACAGTCGGAAACTAGGAAACATGACATGCCGGAAAATTTCCTACACAGCAGAATCATCATAAGATTAACATTACAGTATAATCGATAAGTTGAGATCGTAAGTTTGCGAAGGTTTCAAACAAGACTTGTCTTTTTAGCCTTTGTATACGATATCCTGACAAACGCTGCAGACTGTCCACAATTGCTCCAAAGCTTGAGTTTGCACACCCCAGCCCGCCGTTTGCGTAACCAAACCATCTTTTGGCTACCTCGAAGCAGAACAGTTTTTGGACAAAACCACCCGCCTTATCGATGTTGTCAAGTCTTCAACGATGTTTCACACTTGTTTAACTTCAATGTATCCAAATCATTGTTCAAATGTGCAATCCGTAACGTTCCCTAGCTTTAACATAGTTTTAATTTAAATATAAGTTAATTTTAATATTCGGTCTGTATGGCAGCAGTCAAAGACTTAAATAAATAAAATAAAACAAAGTTTTCATCTTTGCGTCTCGAAAATTTTGTTTTTCACAGGAACAGAGTCAATCGGAAAATATAAACTTTATTCTGATAGAGACCTTGCCACGAGCAGAGATTTCACAGTTTTGTCGTTTATCAAAACAAATATAAAGCCTAAATCGGCTAAGACGGTGTATGTCTTTTAAAAAAAATAAACAAATTATCTGGACATTTCAGTGAACTACACTTAGTTTTTCGCTTATGGATAATTTACAATGCTGGTATAAGTTTTGACTTCCCTGATGATCTTTAATCATAGTTTCTAATCATGTGTAACTCCAACACTTGGTTACGGCTTTGTGGACATTTTTGATAGAGATTTCATACTTCGCCACCACGCAAGCATAGTAACGTTCGGTATAAACAAAGGTTTTAACAGTTCTCGATTTAATAATGATCAATTTTGAAGAAAGTAATGCACAATTGTATTTGTTTTTTCTCTTATACAGCGAATATTTAGCAACTTGCCGTCTTTTGCATTTTCAGACAGGCAACGTGTAATTTCAATTTTACATGCACGACAAATTAGAACGATACATGAACCCGTAGATGAACAAGAAGTATTTTCGAGAGAATTATCATATGTTTTAAGTTGAAGGAGACTTGATCCTTTACTAGAGGAGACTTGATCTTTTATTCGGAGTGCCTGACCCTAGACCTAGACAAAAATCTAGCAAAATCCAAAGATCAAAGGTCTGTTGACTATCTTTTACCATATAAGTTCTCATTAAACAGTTTGTAAGTATCAGGCAAAGATAATTCTGAAAGTTTGTTTACAACCCTAGAATCATTGCATACATACAGGCGCAATTTTCTAGTTTTCGAATAAATACAGTATTTTTAGTTTTTTTCAACAGATAATTACTGGATCAACATTAGTTATTGGACAAAAATGAGTTATTTCGTGATTACCAATGATCACGTCATTCAGAAGAAAAATATATCTTGTTGGATTTTAGGGATCAATTGAACCCATAACAAATATTTTAGAAATATTTTTTTTTAAATTGAGCGTTCACTATTGCTTAGAAAATATGGCGTTTCGAAGTTCATATAATATTCTCACGATTGACATATTGGAATCAACAATTTAATTATATTTTATTCATGTGGGAAACATTTTAAAGCGGTAAAAAAGGATCTTAAAACCACATTTTGTTTAAGTTCTCAAACAAAGTTTAATATCTTGAAAATATTTTTTTTTTAATTTGTTGAAAGAACAGAATTGTTATTTTGTTCTGTTTTGCACATTTTTCTAGAACATTTGATCTTTGGAGGACATTCCGGTTTCGAGATACAGCGAAGGAATCAAGTATCCCCAGGGATCAAGTATCCTCATTCTCCCCTACCTATCTCTGAATCCACCCTTCGCATTACAATGAAATGTAATATTCATCAAAGTTAATTTGCTGAAAGCCAAATAATATTTATATTGGAAAGCAGGTTGACAGTTATGTATGTGTGGCTCTCAAAACATCGACAAAAAAAATATGACTGTTCACCTGTGAAATCCAAATAAAATTCCTAAAGACATTGCCTCAAGCAAACAAAAAGACAAAAGCCCATACAAAACAGGAAGTTCAGGATTATTGGGCTAAGAATTCGAGATCCACTTACACTGCTGGATAGATCACTTTCTCCCCATTTATCGTAACGACAAATTGCAACCCACTTTCTATTTACCAATCATCTGCCGGAATCAATCGTCCAAGTCGAAGGTGGTCTCTGTCTCTCTGGTCCGGTGGTTTGGAAGACGAGGCAAAGCGGCGCGGCGGAACAGGAAATGACATTTTCGAACAAAACATGTTTACAACAAGTCACTTCCTTCCTGAGTTGTTATAGGTACATACATATGCTTTTATATTTATTTATATAGGAACCGACAACCTTCTGGTCCTGGTCTGGTTGACTGCCAGTCCAGATGATGCATGTCGATATGTGTGCGTGTATATGTTTGAATGTGCCGAAGAAATCCGGTGGGTGGGATCCGGGATTGGCAGGATTTTCAGACCGAGTGAAGATGTAGATACAGTCCCAAATGATAATAAATTGCTGTGTTTTTCTAGAGATGTCTGGCTATGCTGTAAGATCGGGCAGTCACCTACTTCACCTTCATCCATTCGCAGTGTGTTTTTTTTTGCGTTTGGGGAAACGAAATAGAACAATGGAGTGTGTGTTTTTTATTGATAAATTGCGTCCGTAACAAATCAAACGTGGAATATACTTTTGGAAATTTATTACACCGTCCGAGTTCAACTTTGGCGATAAGGGAAACTTTTAATGATTTTTCTCTCGCTCGCTAGCGAATATTGTTATGGCCATAAATATTTGAATACGATGGAGTAGGTGAACTGGAGGACTCATTCATTCGGCAGTTTCCACTCCACTCGAAAATGGTCAATTTATTATCTCACCAATGTGGATGACGAACTTTTCAGGGAGTAAATTAGGAATATTACAAATTCGACAGGCCACTCACTCTAGAGAGGAATGATTTCAGTGCTTGAAACTTCCTGGTGTGTAGTGTGATAATGCCTCACTATATCCGGTGGGTCATCAATTTCCTCCATTATCTTTTATAAACACTCACACAAACCATGCCGTGTGTTTCCTTTCCAACTTCCCAGCCTGACAAAATTCTATAAATCCGGACAGACAGAGAAGTTTTAATCAGTGCGGTATCTAGATTGAAAAAAACTTTGCACGCTGGCACCAAATAAATAGAGATTGTTTTTTTTTGCTTTTTTTGGGGGTTTGTTTCTGTTTACGAAAGCCATCAGCAGCGTCGAATGTTGTGTGTCGATTTTTAGCTGCGGGATATGCAAATTTCCATAAACTTTGATTATGGCCCCTTGTGGAAAACAGTTGGGCTTGACTCGAGTTGAAGTTGGCTGGAGTTGAAGTTTGGGGAGAGGGCTAACGCTGTATCCATTTCCTTCCGCCCGGCTGACTGTTAGCTGGCTGCCCGGCCATTTGACGAAGCCCGGCTCTATAATTTATAGTAGATATGCTCCTTCGTTTGTGTGTTTGAGCTTTCTCGGCAAAAGATACAAATTGATTGCATTAATTACATTTCTGCCACTGAAGGTTGGAATTCCCACTGATACCCTAGTTTGGAAAGTTTCATTTCAACTTTCGCTCACAGACATTCTCTCGTTCTCTGGTCTGGTCATTTAACACTTGAGCGGGTTTTGGAAAACATGAAGCGATGAGTTGGAATATCTCTGACTGGTTGATTTCTGTGGTTTAATGAATTTTCTCGAACTATTTCAACAAATATTTTCAAATTTAATTTCGTTCCTATTGCCTAGCAGTGAATTGATTTTAAGTTTACTCTCAGGATTGGAAATAATGCTTGAAAATGCTTTTTTCATGACTAATCTACTGTATCCAACATCCAACATTAAAACTAAAACAAAACAACCGATCAGTTGGGCAAAACTTCCAGGCTTAACTGGAATTGAAAACAAAGAATCTTAAACAAAATAGGGTAAATATTACAGTATGACCCATAAAAAAAATGCGAAAATCTGTCTTCAAAGTTCAAAATCACTTTTCTTGATATAAACTTGATCTATTTTTTTTAATTCATTTAGACATAGATGAACAGATTAAGAACTCGATGTGTCCACTTTCGTTCTCAACTGCTCTCTCCTAGCGAGATTTGAATCGGGAGCATATCTTCGCAATATAAGCCTTTGACATTGAAGCCCACGCCTCAGATATGGAAACCTTCAGAGAATCAAAACTTGAGTGAGAGGATCCACAAGTCTTCACTTGAACATACGCCCCGCCCATATCAAAGAGTCAAGGGGGTTCAAATCCGGACTGCTCGGAGGGTAAAGATCCTTCGGCCAAAACTCCATGTTCTCCCCCAGCCAGATTTCGATCCGTTTCGAGGTATGGCATGGATTCCATCTGGTTGGAAAACAACATTCTCGGGTTCACCGAAGTTGGCCCGAATCCACGGAAGCACCTGATTCTTCAAAGTGTCCATGTCGACTTCGGTATTAACTTTTACTCCAGTTTTTTTTTATGAAAACAAGAAGCATCTTCAAAACATTCGAAACAACCGCTCCAAAAACCATGACTTCAGCGGGACGATGGGTAGTAAACTTGAATTTAACATTCTCTGCATTATCCTCAGCCTTCAGGGAAGAATTATACCGATCCCTACGTGAATTGGACACCGGATTAATCGAAAAAAGTTTCTCGTCTGAGAACACGACGATCAGCTGCTTCTTCTTAAACGTAGACAGCAATCGCTTCGAGCGCTCAACTCACAACAGGGCTTTTATTCGTTCTGTTATCAAATTGTGCCTTGCTCTTGCCTTTGATCGTTGCATGGAAGAATTCGAGATATTCGGTTCCTTAGTCAGCCTCTGGATTGATCTCTCTGGTGATTGAGGATGAACCCGGCGAAAGCGACAATGAAAGCAGTGCAGAATTCCCAGACGATGAGGACGACGATGATGTACAAAATTCCGTTGATCCGGAATCGGCGCTGAGGCGAAGTCAGCGAACTCGAGGAGTTACTCAACGGTATGTGGCCAACGTAGCTACCTCAAAACATCTACGAATTGAAGCGCCGAGACGACTGGGAGTCCTGGAAGACCGCCATTGACGAGGAGATGGATGCCTTGGAAGAAAACAAGACTTGGGAAGCGGTCAGCTAATCCAACCCAGAAAACCCATTCAATCGAAGTGGGTGTTTATCATAAAGGATGACGGTCGCTACAAGGCACGATTGGTTGCAAAAGGGTCTTCTCAGAGACCAGGACTGGACTACTGGGAAACCTTCCCTCCGGTGGCCGAGATGGAGAGTGTTCGCACAGTTTTGGCGTTGGCAAACGAACTCCACATGGTCGTTCATAAGATGGACGTCAAAATTGCATTTCGTAACGGAAATTTAGAAGAAGTTATCTTCATGCAGATGCCAAATGACGACATCGACAAATCGAAGGTGGTTCGGCTGCAGAAAAGCCTGTACGGCTTGAAACAAGCAGGTCGTGCTTAGAATCAGCGATTCGACGACGAGATACGAAAACTTAGTTTCGAGTCGTTGAAGAGTGACTGTCCCTTACCGATTCTGCAAGCGAAGACTCATTCTCATCCTGTACGTGGATGACATCCTAATTTCCGGAAAAGATTTATCAGAGGTTATCTGAAAAAAAAAAACCGAGCTTGGACGGTTATTCCAAATGAAGGATCTGCTGGAGGTCAAGACTTTCTTGGGAATGACCATCAAGCGAGATTTCAGCAAGAGCATTATCGAGATTTCGCAATCAGGATACGTCGAGAAGGTTTTGCAGCGATCTGGAATGGCCGATCGTAAACCCGTAGGTACACCGCTTGACACCAACGTTCGGTGGACGAAGCTGGACGATGGTGAGGTTATCACCGAGCAGCCTTTCAAGGAATTGATCGGTTGTCTCCAATATCTGGCGACATCTTCGAGGCCAGATATCTGTGCAGCTGTTAGCGCACTGAGCAAATACCAGGCCAGCCCGGCGGATAGGCACTGCCAAGGCCTGAAGCGTGTTCTGCGATACCTTCGAGATACGACCGATACGACGTTGATTTCGCTAACGATTCCGATGATCGAAGATCTGTATCGGGCTATGCATACATGATCTTTGGGAATTTGATTTCGTGGTCAACGAAACGTCAGCAAACGGTCAGTCTCTCTTCGACCGAAGCTGAGATTGGAGCGCTGTGCCATGCGGTGAAGGATGGTTTGTGGCTAACAAACTTCTTGGATGAATTGGGTGTGGTTAGCACTCCTTTCACATTGATGGAGGACAACATCCCATGCATCCAGTACCTGCAGGAGGCGAGGACCCATCAGCGGATGAAACACTTGGATGTCAAGTACGCGTTCATCAGAGAGATCATAAGAAGCGGTCAGCTTTCTTTGCGACATATCTCAACTGAGGATCAGCCAGCTGATGCGTTCACGAAGGCGTTACCGAGGGCGAGGCATGCGAAGCTGTTCAGCACTCTCAATTTGCGAATTGAGGGGAGGTGTTGATACTTACAATTTTTCCCGGAGGAATTCCAGTACCCGTTTCCTCGCGGCCACGTTCGAACAAAACCAAAACCGATTGTTTTGGTTTCGTTCTCTTTAGTCAATTCGCATATTGAGAACAATAGCCGTTGACAGTTAATGATGGTCAATGATGATGATAACAATATAAATGTTGTCATCATGCACGCTAAACTCAGCCAACACAGCTTTTGGTTATGAGTTAAAGGGTGATACGGTAAAAATTTGGTCAATATCAACTTGACGTGTTTCTTTCAATTTTGCATTTAAAAAACCTGAACACCCCTCATTTTGAAGGTGTGTGTGTGTATAGAATGTTGTTCCTATTTTGATTTTGGAATTCACTCTTCAGTTGTCAAAATGCCGTCCAAGGAAGAAGAGCAGCGTATCAAAATTTTGCTCGCACATCGCGAAAATCCGAGATACTCGCACGCAAAGCTAGCAAAATCGCTAAAATTTGCCAAATCAACCGTTACAAATGTAATTAAAGTTTTTGGGAAACGTTTGTCGACAGCCAGGAAGTCTGGATCGGGGGAAATCAAAAACCGGAAGCCGCTGAGACGACAAAGAGAATTGGCGGTATTTTCGAGCGAAACCCTAACCTCTCTCTCCGAGATGCCGCAAATAAGCTGGGTGTATCGTCTACAACCGTGCATCGAGCCAAAAAACTAGCCGGACTATCGACTTACAAGAAGTTAGTGACTCCAAATCGCGATGATAACAACATACGACGACCAAAGCGCGATCCCGGAGGCTGTACCCTAGACTGGCCCAAATTTGTATGGGATGATTTTTACAACATTTTTTTCAACGCGGCACCCCCTAGATTTGTGCATTTAGGTGAAAAAATGACATTTTGAAAGTTTAAGGTCATTTGACAGAAGCACGAGCTGGCGCAAATGATTTGAAATTTGTATGGAGATCTTCGGCAAAATGTATGAAAAATCGACATACTTTCACTCTTTGTGTTCTAAAATATGTTTCCAGAATACTAGAAAGCTCAGAATTTCAGGAATTGTAGTTCAAACAATGACAAACAAGTTTGTAGAAGATTGTGACGTGATACAAGTTGACTGTGATGAGTTATTTGCAATTGAATGTGTGTTTTTTCGCATTTCATCGAAATACCGTGAACGTTGTATAGGTGGATTATTACAACAAACTTGATCATCATCACGTTACCACTCAATAATAATGAATGCAAGAAGGTCTAAATGCCCCACAATAATGTTCATTAGAGCTTTTTTCGCAACTTTGCCGAAGACACAAACTTTCTATTTGTTATTCTCATTGTGTGACGATTCGATGCGATCAAGATAGTGCGATTATTATTAGCCCATACACCGTTCACTTTATATCAAAGAAATGTGAAAAAAATCGCACATTCAATTGCGGATAACTCATCACAGTCAACTCGTATCGCGTCACAATCTTCTACAAACTTGTTTGTCATTGTTTGAACTGCAATTCCTGAAATTCTGAGCTTTCTAGCGTACTGGAAACATATTTTAGAACACAAAGAGTGAATGTATGTCGATTTTTCATACATTTTTTCCGAAAATCTCCATACAAATTTCAAATCATTTGCGCCAGCTCGTGCTTCTGCCAAATGACCTGAAATTTTCAGAATGTCATTTTTTCGCCTAAAGGCACCCAACTAGGGGGTGCCGTGTGGAATATTAAGATTTTTTTTGTTATGGGCCAGTCTACGTACCCGACGATGCTGACGAAGTTTGACTGCGTGGTAATGGACGACGAAACCTACGTCAAAGCCGACTACAAGCAGCTTCCGGGACAGGAGTTTTACACGGCAAAAGGAAGAGGAAAGGTAGCAGATATTTTCAAGCACATGAAACTGTCAAAGTTCGCGAAGAAATATCTGGTTTGGCAAGCCATCTGTAGCTGTGGCTTGAAAAGCAGCATTTTCATAGCTTCTGGGATTGTCAACCAAGAAATTTACATGAAAGAGTGTTTGAATAAACGACTGCTGCCTTTCCTGAAGAAACACGGTTGTTCCGTACTGTTTTGGCCGGATTTGGCATCTTGCCATTACGGTAAAAAGGCCATGGAGTGGTACGCCGCCAACAACGTGCAGGTGGTTCCTAAGGACAAGAACCCTCCAAACACGACAGAGCTCCGCCCAATTGAGAAATACTGGGCTATTGTCAAGCGGAACCTAAAGAAGACCAAAAACTGCTAAGGACGAGCAGCAGTTCAAAGCAAACTGGCTTTCTGCGGTGGACAAGGTGGCTGTTAAAAATCTGATGGCAGGGGTTAAGCGTAAGGGCCGGCAATTCAGATTTGGAAAAGCGGAAGCCTAACTGAATATTTTTCCTGAATTTTAAACTAATTAAACTTGAAAAAGAAATTTAATTTGATTTTTTAAATAAACGATTTCATCGATTTTCACGCGTTTTCTCTTGACCAAATTTTGACCGTATCACCGTTTAACCTGCAGTGTTGACAGTTTATTCTTGGTGGCTAGCCCAGAATATGATAGTATTTAAGGAATGATTCAGAGTTGAGAATCACTTAGGTTAAGCGACAAGATTGTTATCGCTATAGGTCTTAGTTAGCTTGTAAGAACTTGACGAACAGAAATGAATAAATTGTATCTCATTTTCAAACCAAAAACCTCGTTGCTGAACCACTGAATTCAACAAAGATGCTTATAACTTCTTCTATTCTTATATGATTTTATAATATTTGAAATTGTCAAGAATAAATCTATCCATGGATATATAAATCTCTATCAACGTTCTGGGTATGCAGCAAGACTTTTGGAAAATCATGGGGACTTGAGCTGAATATGATCTGATGGATCTATACGGCGATATCGAGACCAAGATTATCCTACGCAGCTCTTGTCTGGTGGCCCAAAACATTACAAGAAACAACACGGAAGAAACTATTTAAATTACGAATAGTAGCATGTTTTTTCTATAATTGGGGCATCAAAGTCAAATCCATTATCTGCGCTGGACGCAATCTCGACTTTTTCGCCTCTACCTGAGTGTGTGCAGTACATCTCGATTCCAATGGGAGGTTCGGCTCATAGTTTTTCAAACAGGAGTTTATGCGATATATTATTGTAAGGAAATATGTTTAAATTAACATGTATCTATAGACACTCTAATATTTGCTTATTTTCAGACAGTCAAGCAGCAATACGGGCTCTGGAAGCCCCAAAGTGCAATTTAGAGGTAGTGTTGGATTGTATTAACGCTTTGAATTAATTATTTATCAATCCAAAATCAAGTGAACCTAGAATGGGTTCCAGGCCACTGTGGTGTAGAAAGAAACGAAAAAGCGGATGCACATGCTAGAAAAGGATCTGCTGTACAAGTGAATTAAAAAAAAGGGAGAACTTAAACATTAAATTTAACCCTTTAATGCATAGTGTTGTTTTAAAACAACACTAATCTCAATCCAAATATCTCGGAAACACGCGGAAATTTTTTAAAGATGTATGAACAAAGAATGTTCTTGAGATTGAAAGAAATTAGCCTATGGTATTTTTTATTACGGTATTGCATTGTTTTTGTGAGATATCAAACAAAGTAGGCGGAAAAAAATGCAAAATTCAAATTTATTTATTTTTTCGAAAAAAGTAGTTTTTGGAAATTTGCTGATATTTCATCAGATTCGCAAATTCTATCAAATTTTTTAACCTCAATCAATCACAAACACCTTCCTACACCCAATTGAGAAGGTTTTGAAGAAATTTGCTAAATCGTATTGAAATGAATTAAGAATTTCAAAAAATATTTTTCAAGTTTTATGGGCCATAACTTTTACAATACTAAAAAAAAACGATTTCAAACCTCTTGAGTTGTGTTATTCGAATTAAAATGTTATTATTTCACTGAATCAATAACTGATATTCCCATTTAAAAAAAGTCATGCATTAAAGGGTTAAATGGCTAGTAGTCATCGGTGCTAGGCAATTTAAAAGACTCGAAAAACTTGTGAACTTCTAAGTCTACCAGAAAGGGATCTTAAAACAATTACAGACCTTTTCACCACTGCCAGACCTTTCGTCCATGCATCTACCACTGACATAAAATAGACAAACTCATCAATGGGATGCGCCGGATTTCGTTAAACTGAAGTAGAATCTGAAGAGCACTTAATTTGCTATTGTAGACGTTATATGACATATCGACTGAAAGTTCTTGGTAAGCGAATCTTAACGCCCGATGATTTCGGGAAGGAATAAAAAACACCATCCCATACTGGAATAGAGTTTTTTTTTTGACATTTCTTACGCACACTTGCTGAGCGTGTACAGATGAGACAGGACAATTAACCTCAAAAACTCTCGGTACAAAAAACGGACAGCCGGTCGACAAACATGGTCGTTTTTGAGGTTGATTGTTCCAAAATACCCAGTTTCCGATAAATCGACATATCCCAAAATGTCGATTTTTTAGAAAAAAAATTATTCTTGAGATAGCACCAGATCTCAAAACTTTATGGATTTTTAAGTCATTTAAGTCACTATAACTTCGATTTTAGGTGGTAATGGTGATTTTTG